>NC_089251.1:26543856-26580209 GCF_963930625.1 Muntiacus reevesi
AAGTTAAGATACCTGTGTTCCTAGATTGGAAGACTCAATATTGCTTAAATGTCAGTGTTACTCAATGCAATTTACCATCACATTCCTACAGGTAATTTCAGGTTGTATAGTGAGCACCTGCTTCTGTACAGGGTTCCTGCCATTCTGTTACTATTAAACTTCTAACTAGAACTTCCATGGGTATCAATAGGTTTGTTTGTTGTGGTGAGGTCTGAAGGCAACAGCGAAGTTGCATCTTAAGGTTAATTTCTAAGGTAGAGTTAACATAAACGTATACAAATGGGAGCCCCTCTGTCCATGGAATTTTTTTAGCAAGAGTACTGGAGTAGGTTGCCATTTCTTATGCAGGGGATCTTCCCAACCCAGGGATTGAACCCATGCCTCTTGTATCTTCTGCAAGGACAGAGGGTCGCACAGAGTCGGGCACGACTGAAGCTACTTAGCAGCAGCACCACCTGGGAAGCCCCATCATACACAGTGAAGTGAGTGAAAGTGAAAGTCGCTCAGTCACATCTGACTCTGCGACCCCTTGGACTATACAGTCCATGGAATTCTTCAGACCAGAATACTGGAGTGGTTAACCTTTCCCTTCTCCAGGGGATCTTCCCAACCCAGGGATCAAACTCAGATCTCCCACATTGCAGGCAGATTGTTTACTAGTTAAGCCACCAGGGAAACTCTCAATACATTCTCAGAAATCTTGTTTGAACAAGATCCTGGCTGTCTCCTGTATTTCATTTGTGAGAAGAGCTCATGCTCTCAATGTCCTCTCTTCAAAACCTAAAGAGACTAGCCTTTTTGACTTTCACTGGAGTTTTAATCTCTCACTCCATGAGAGACAGCTTTGCACACTAGTTGGAGAACTATTTGCAAGAGCCTCCCAAATTCCTTTTCCATTGGCCCAGATCAATTGTGTAATGGACTCTTCAACATGACAGAGCTGAGCCAGCATTAACCTCAATAGTGCACTCTTCAGAGTTTTTCAAAAATTCATTTTTTTGGCTAAGTCAGACATGATATGTTCAGCTGGGCAGATTTTGCTCTGCACAATTTGAGAGGAGTCTTTCAGTTAGAATAAAATGTGAGTGATTTTTACCTTTGTCACTATCGCTGTCTGTCTCTTTTTTTATACACTCTTTTTTATACTCTTCCTCCAGAGTCAGCATTATACGAGTAGACCCCACACTTCCTGAACATGTGGGTGTGAGTGGCCAGCTCAACTCTGTCTGACTGCATGGTTCCAATGGCTCATGTCTTCCAATGGCTCCAGCCTTGCAGTGCATCCCATTCAAACTCATGTCTCCAAAAAATTATAAATGACTGTGTGCCTTGGACCTCTAGTCCAAACTATAACTGTTAGATCTATAAGAGCCCACTGTTATCCCAAGCAGTTCTAGAATTCATCACCAATTCCCCCTTGCTAGGGCACCAGTGAAACCCAAGGCCAGGGAGGGTGGAGGTGCCCCTTCTGTGTCTCCCCAGCCTGGTATTCTGCTTTCGTTCTGCTGCTTCTCTGCCATCTTTGGTCTCCTGTAACCCCCTCACATAGGTCCTGGTCCCTCTCTACTCTGTCTCATGATGGTCCACGTGTCAGCTACACTGGCCCAGACTGTTCACTTCCCTCTATCATGACTGATATAATTATTGGACTGAATCCCCAGTCCATCTGTCATTGCTCCGAGTACAGTTTTGGAAGCACAAAGCCTTACGGCCCCATCTACTCAGCCTGCACACTGCGTCTCGACTGGTCCACAAGTATGAAGCCGGATACTGACCATTGCTGTCCTCATCCACACCAAGCAAAGGATTCTGCAGGCGTGGCTCCCCTCCAGCACAAACGTACTCTACTCAGGCCCCTGCAAGGAAAGCTTCTGATCACATGGCCTGAAACACCCTCTCCTGCCATCCAGAATCCCATTTCTCCAAAACTGCTTTCAAAAGATGTCTCATTAAGGTTTTTCTATATGATCATGCCATTTACACTCATACAAAAGCCTCCCTTCCTTCATGGGCTTCCCTGTGGCTCAAACAATAAAGAATCTGCCTGCAATGCAGGAGACCCAGTTTCAGTCCCTGGGGTGGGAAGATCCCCTGGAGAAGGGAATCTTCACTTGTAGGAGAGGAAAGCTGAAAAAGAGGTGAACACTATCTGTACCTGTCACAGGCAAGCCTCCTACTTCAGAAGCCTGATACAAGGGTATGCAAAGCAGGCTGCCCTTGAGGGCCAAGTGGATGGGCAAAGCCGTGTACACTGGGTCAGCTTAGAAAATCCCGTTAACAGGACCCACCAGAGCATGACACTGGGCTTGCAGGCCCTCAAAGTGTCAGCTGTACCAAACAGCTTCAGTTCAGTTCAGTCGCTCAGTCATGTCCGACTCTTTGCGACCCCAGGGATTGCAACACACATGGCTTCCCTGCCTATCACCAACTCCCAGAGTTTAGTCAAACTCATGTCCGTTGAGTCAGTGATGCCATCCAACCATCTCATCCTCTGTAGTCCCCTTCTCCTCCTGCCTCCAATCCCTCCCAGCATCAGGGTCTTTTCAAATGAGTCAGTTCTTTACATCAGGTGGCCAAAGTATTGGAGTTTCAGCTTCAGCATCAGTCCTTCCAATGAATATTCAAGACTGATTTCCTTTAGGATGGACTGGGTGGATTTCCTTGCTGTCCAAGAGACTCTCAAGAATCTTCTCTAACACCACAGTTCAAAAGCATCAATTCTTCAGCACTCAACTTTCTTTATAGTCCAACTCTCACATCCATACATGACCTCTGGAAAAACCGTAGCTTTGACTAGACAGACCTTTGTCGGTAAAGTAACGTCTCTTGTTTTTAATATGCTGCCTAGGTTGGTCATAGCTTTTCTTCCAAAGAACAAGCTTCTTTTAATTTCATGGCTGCAGTCACCATCTGCAGTGATTTTGGAGCCCAAGAAAATAAAGTCAGTCACAGTTTCCACTGTTTCCCCATCTATATGCCATGAAGTGATTCGACTAGATGCCACGATCTTAGTTTGTTGAATGTTGAGTTTTAAGTCAACTTTTTCACTCTCCTCTTTCACTTTCATCAACAGGCTCTTTAGTTCTCCTTCAGTTTCTGCCATAAGGGTGGTGTCATCTGTATATCTGAGGTTATTGATATTTCTCCCAGCAGTCTTGATTCCAGCTTGGGCTTCATCCAGCCCAGCATTTCTCATGATGTACTCTGCATATAAGTTAAATAAGCAAAGTGACAATATACAGCCTTGATGTACTCTTTTCCCAATTTGGAATCAAACAGCCTCAGGGGAAGGCCAACCCTCCCGTCCCCAGCAGCCCTCACCTCCCAGCCCCAGAGGAGCCCACCCCCAGTTTCATGGCCATGCCAAATCATGAGCAACCATCAAGAGCCGTGATGGGGCCCCAGCGTCCTCTAGGGACTGTGAAAAGAGACAACTGACTTCGTACTTCCTGGGAGGGCCTCGTGGAAGCCATCTATGTACTGTTTCCATCACAGTCACCCAGGATGGAGGACATGCATACACTAAGCCCTCCAGAGAAGAAGAGAAAGCAGATTGGAAGACTTCATCCACAAAAGTGTCTGATGTTTCAGCCTTGTTGGTGGAGCCTGAGACCATGGTCTGACCATTAGGAAGAGCATTTAGGAGAGTGAGGACAATACTGTCTCAGGATTTGGGAATGCTAGATCCAGGCCTGCCACCTGCTGAGAACCTGCGCCAAGACCCTTTCCCTCCAAGATCCCACTTCTTCAGCTATGAAAGGGGAGGGTGGTCTAAATGAGTGGTTCTTAACCAGAGCATGTACCAGAATCAACTCGTGAAATTTTCTTAAATATATACATGCCTGAACCCACCCCAGATGATACCAATCAATCATCAGATCATCTTAGGCACAGTGAGCAAGAGAAGGTCTCCAGCTGGCTCTGAAGTATCCCAGCAACCTAGAGTCCTACAAACAGAAACTCACACTAGCCCAGGTGAAAATGCAGCCAGAGCATGATGTTCTAGACAAGCCTGTTTCCTGACTCCAGCCTGGTTGAGGTGCTTGGCTATATCCCCAGGCCAGCCCACACATTAGAGGTAAAACCATGCCCCAATTCTGAGCATGATATTCACTGGCCACCCAGTAGGACCACGGCCACCTCCACCCAGGCCCGCACAACTAGGCTAAAGACAAAGGTGTCCTTCACTTATCCCCTTTCCATGGCTCCAAAGGTCTCCTGTTCTCTCCTTGCCCCATCCCACTGGACTGGCTGTGGCCATGTCACCTCTCCCGGTCACTCAGCGATGAAAGGGAATCTGTTGTCTTCCACATTGATGGCACCGAGTTCTATCTATGACAAAGCTCAGAGTCTTCTTTTCTTCCTCTCCTCTTCATCCTCAGGTCCCATGATTCTGTTTCAGTCTCTTCCATCCCAACAACACTATCTTCCTGGACCAACTCCTCCCTTGCCTGCAAAGAGACAAGAGCCCACAGGCAATCATCTCTCCAGCCACCTCCTCAATCTATCCTCATGGATAAACTTTTCAAACTGAAGTTCTGACTGAAGGGGTCCATGAACTAGCAGATAAGACGTGGTGGGGAGGGGTGTATTTGTACAAACGACTCCACTATTTTCATCGGAATCTCAAACAATTTATGCTCCAACAAAAGTGGACAGACACTGTCTACCATGCTGCCAGAATGATTTTTCTTCATCATCACTCTGTGTTCTGATCAAGATGACCTTGTGGGCAGGAATCATGTCTGACCCATCTCTGTTTCCCCATCATTTTCTTTGGCGTCTGGCACAGAGGAGGAAGTTCCACGCATGTTGAACTGAATTATTAGCCACGGCCCAGTATGATTTCAACAGCATGTGAGCAATGCCTTGAAGGACTCTCCCTCTTGGGCTAGAAACCCAGAGAAAACTCTTGGCTCTTTCCTACCAAGATAACAGCCTTTAACTCTGAAAGAAACATTCCATGTGCATCAATTTTGCCAATGAAAGTGAGCCAAGCAAAGGTGCCTCCAGTCTGTGGAAAGGATTTGGGGACAAGGTGTCAGCCGCAGCAGGTGATTCGCCCTCAGGCATGACTGTGCACCTTGTCACAGCCAAACCACCTGCCCCATTGAACCGACAACAGAAACAAGTGCTCTGCATTTGACTACAGGAGCCAGATCCCCCAATTCCCACCAGCCCCAAAGCTTTCTGCCAATCATTACTCCAGTCCTGGGCTCCCCTACAGATGCCAAGCTGTATGCGTCTTGTTCAGAAATGTTTATAGCTCAAGTTCCAGAGACAACTTGGAGGGCTCTCAGGCTGTAATCTACTTAAGACAAAAATCCATGACGTCTCCTTGGAATCTGGGAAGTTCCCAGGGGGCATTGCAATCTGAACTTTGAGATATTTGATTTTCCTGCATGTTGTGTGCCCAGGTGAGAAATCTACAAGGTAAGCCAGAAGGTGGCTGGAAATGCAAAAATGCAAAACATCTATTTGCAAAGGCAAGAAACAGGGATCGTGGAGTCCCATTCCTCACATGGGTTCCGGCAGCACAAGCCAAGTGCAGAGAGATCTACAGAGGAACCAATGTTTGCCTCATCCACTTGGTGTCTTCCACCAGACAGGGGGCAAGCAGGGGCAATTTCTCAGGCTGTATCATGGATATTGCTTTCAATGCCCCAGGACCCCGGAGTTCAGCTCCTCCCAGACCACAGTGGTAAATAGCTGGGGTCCCACCTCAAGCCTACTGGAGATCCAGACTTGCCTGGGGCAAAGTTCCAGAAACCTAACAGCACAAGACAACGAACTGTTTTCAGGGAAAGAATTTGTCCTAAAGCAAGACTTGATGTAAGGTTTCCACCTGAGCAAAGAGGGGTTCTGAATGGTTGTGTCTCTCCCCTGTCTAATCCTACGGATTCTTGTCTATAGACTTTAAACTCTTTAGGATAAACTGCTAGCAGAAAAGGGCACAGACCAGGACTCGGTTTCCACACCATGAGGACCCTGCACCTCAATGCCCTGGGTGACTGGTTCCTGACCACAGTTCCTGACGGGAGAGGGCAGGGCAGCAGTGACGACCAGAGGAGGCTGTGGTGACCCACAGATGAGAGTGGTCAGAAGCCACATTCAGGCGCCTGCCAAGGCCTCGTGGTGAGAGGGACACAGAGAGAGAGGGCCACAGATCCTAGAAGAAGTACGGGCACAAAGTGGCAGCTGGATAAGCTCGTGGTCACACGCCAGGCATGCCGGGAGATCCAGAAATGTTCAGTGGGAACCTGACGAGAGCGACGCCACACTATAGACCAACGAGAAAAGGGAGCAACACATTCAGATTATTGCTCTTACTGTGACTTTATTTGAATGCATAGGTTGGAGAGCTGCTAGAACCTCTCCAAAAAAGCCTGGGTGAAAGAAAAAGCCTGGGTGTGGCTGCTCCTTTTGAAGTCCCAGCTCAGCCTCCTGTGACTTTATTTTCTTGATCTCAGTACAAGAATTGCTATTGGAAACCCATGAGTCCAGGCTCTGCCTGGACATTGTGAGTGAACCTCTGAGTCACTCAGGGGATTCAAGGAATGAGGGGGGTTTGGGGTGACAGTCCCTGGCTGCCAGCTTCATCCCAGAGCACCAGAGGGGTCTTCAGGGGCCAGTGTGGGCCAGAGCCCCAGGCTTTACCTGCAGAGCAGGGGCCAGGCACTTATGAGCACTGTCTCTGGAGCCCCTGCTCTCATCCTTTGGCTCCTCCTTCCCCTGCTCACAAAATCCTGGGAGAGGAGGGGAGAAAAGCATGATCTCAGATAAGGAGCAGAACAGGGACCCTCTAGTCCATCCTTCAACAGTCAGCAAACACCCCTGTGCATCAGACACTGTGCTGAGCACTGAGCACAGGCTGGTGAGCAAGACAAACCCAGTCCCTGCCCTCGGGGAGCTTACACGCTAGTGGGGCAGACAAGATTCAAGCCAGGAAGCCATAGGAATTACCTCGATGAGGACTTCCAGAGAAAAGAACAGGTCTCTGTGGAAGAGGGCAGGGCGGGGAGAGGCCACTGTAGACTGGAGGATCATGGAAGCACCCTGAAGAAACGTACCTAACCTGACATGGAAGGTAGGTAGGGCTGATGTGGGAGAAAGAGGAGTCCTGCAAAAGCCTTGGACCAGATAGCAGGGCACCAAGCCCCGGCAGGATCAGAGATGAGCAGAGGGCAAGTAGGCAAGGGTGAGGTCGTGGAGGAGGCAGATGGGATGCATAGTGCCTCCGAGGCCCCGAAAGGATTGCAGATCCTGTCCTGGTGCAAAGTGAAGCCAACAAGGAGACATGCCCAGTGAGATCCCACAATCCAATCCATTTTGATAAAGAGCAGCCTGGCTGCCTGGAGACAGTGGATCGGATGAGGCTCTGGAATGGCATCAAGGGGATCCGTGAACAGCAGAGAAGTTCAACGGAGAGATGACGGCAGCTAGAACTAGACTAGGACAGTGAGTCGACTCATTGGAAAAGACCCTGATGTTGGGAAAGATTGAGGGCAAGAGGAGAAGAGGGCGGCAGAGGACGAAATGGTTAGATGGCATCACCAACACAATGAGCTTGAGCAAACTTTCGGTAACAGTGAAGGACGGGGAATCCTGGTGTACTGCAGTCCATGGAGTTGCAAAGAGTCAGACATGACTGAGCTACTGAACAGCAACAACAAAGGAGAGGCAGATTCACTAATAAAACACAAAACAAAATACACTCCGGGATTGGAAGTGGGAGACTGGCTCCAACCCGGCTCTGCCAATAATTCCCTGAACAACCCTGGACGAGCCACTTGAGGCTCCAGCCCTCAGCTTAGCCCCCAGGAAAACTCAGGTCATCTTAACCCAGAGCCCCTCTCAGGATGAGGGTGAATCAACAACTAAGGGCTTGCAAAGCAAAGCGTCAGACAGTTGGGAGTCTAGCAGAGACCCTGCATCTTCCTCAAGCCCTGGGAGGTGACAGTGTAGATGCCACCAACTGGACCTATTTCCCCATCTCATTCCAGGGACATAGTTCCCCCAGTGCCGAAGAGAGAGGGAAGGAAAGGAAATTACTTCCCTAAGGACTCGGAGCTAGGCACGCAGCCAATACATTTGTATTTAATGTCAGAGTCAAAAATTCCAAGACCTCCACACTCTTCCCCACAGTGTCAAAACTGGAACAATCTTAGCGCGCAATCACTTTTACTTCCATTGTCCCTGGATGTGACCCTGCATGGGGCACAAGGCGCTTGCACACCCAGGAATCTGAATCACAGCAAAGCCAGAACCCTCACAGAGATCCAGGGCCCCCAAAAGTCCTAACCACAGCCCCAGACCCCAGAGCCACAGCAGGTCCTGACCACAGCCTCTGCACTCAAGGGACTTCACTGAGTGACATCTACGTCAGCGTATCTGAGACCACAACCGCCCCTGGACGTGAGGCTGATTAAAGAGGGTTAGGTGAATTGCCGAATTAAGTCGTCCAAAATTGGATAAAGCGATTGTGAAATCTGTTTTGAGTCAACCTATACATGTTTCATTGCAGGAAAATGTCTCGGTAAGAGTTCATGGAGGGGAAAAAAAAAATCAGCAACTCATTGTTGGCCGACCTTCCTGGGCTCCTAATATTCAGTTCCCCAAAAGGCATCTTAGCCATGTAATTTCCAATATGGGAACAATTTGAGTTGCAATTAGGCAAATCTCAGAAGGTTCTGCCACTGATTTGTTCGTTCTCTCAATATTATTCTACAGGACACACTAAAATACTGTGCCAGGTTCATGCAGAGGGCAGCTGGGAGCAGCACATGCGGGTTATGGAGGCTGGGTAAACACATCCCTGCACAGTAATGGGGCCTCCAGGCCTCTGGAGCTGGGCTCCTGGTCCTCCGCCCCCAGGGGCATCTGCTAATGGCCTGGCTGGGGGCAGGGCTATGAGCAGTTCAGAGCTTTGCACTGGGGTGAAGGCCTGTCCAGGCTCTGGGCCATCAGTAGGGAAGTGGTCAGGGTAGCTGCCAGCTCCAGTGCAGCCCCGGAGCTGCAGGTGAAAGGAGAGTTGACAGGCTCTGACAGTCACAAGAGATTTTGCTAGAGGCCACATCTTTCACTGAGCACCTCTGCTGTGCCCAACCCGAGATAGGCCCTAGGGATCCAGGGGTGAAAAAGACACAGCCTTGACCTCAGGGAGTCTTGCTAGTGGGAGGACATATCAGCAAGCAAACCCAATTGTTACAGAAGACAAATAGTTATAATAAAAGTATCATTTTCAGAAATGCAGTGAAAACACAGAAAAGGAAGAGATTCATTCTACCTGTGGTGGGAAAAGAAGCTTCATAGAGAATGGCTTATTCGAGTGGGACCTGACTCATCGATCAGTTTGGGAGGGAGGAAAGAAGCATTTCCTCGCTTGGTTGGGGTGAGTTTACACTTCCTGAGCTACGAGTGCCTTCTGTGGGCTGGGCCATGATCACCTGTTTCAATAAGCAAAATAAGCTGTCTTCAATCTTAGACTGATGTCTTCTTCCCTTATCCCTGGTTGGAACAAGAAAAGGATATTCCAGCCCTCTGGGGCCCATCTGACCTGCCCTGGACTCCTATTATGACCTGCTCTTTACTCTGAGTAGCTGGTTTGCTCCCAGTGGCTAAGAATGCCTGAATCCTCCTCGAAGTTCTGTGCCCACACTGCTGCACTGTCTCATCCTCTCCCTGACCAGACCAGAGCTGTACGCCTGACCAGATCCTGTGGGAACGCTAACTTAGGTCCAGGCAAAGTCAGCCTGGACTAGGAGGCCCTGGAGGGCAGAGGATCGTGTCAGCCTGACTCTTGATTCCCCTCTTTCCCCAAACCTGCTCAGAGCCCAGCTCTCAAGAATAAATGAATGAGAAAAAATAAAACAGACTTCCTTGGTGGTCCAGTGCTTGAGACTTCACGCTCCCACTGCAGGGGACACAGGTTTGATCCCCGGTTGGGGAAGTTCCACATGCTCCAAGATGTGGTCAAAAAGGGAGGAGGGGGAAGAAATTTAAAAAAAAAAAAAAAAAAAAGAATGAATGAATGAGTATGTGTGAGTGCATGAGTGTGGCAGTGAGCAGACACAGCCAACAGGTAGGGCAGCACTTCCATATCCGGGGTAGAGCTCAAGTCTGCCCAGAGGCGCTAGATCATTAGCAGGACGGATAGCAGGGGCAGGACACTAGTCCCAGAGCAAGAGGTGAGAGGTACATTATGACAGCCATGTGCAGAGTGAGACTTGGGGTCAATATGGGGTCCAGAAGTCGGAAAGGAGAGTGGATTGCAACTGGGCAAATGCAGTTTCCCGGAGCGAGACAACCTGCAATCAAATGTGAGCTCTGAGAAGGCAAGAGTTGTACATATACACACAGGCACGTGCATATGAGTGCAGGCACGCACGCACACACACACACACACACACACACAACCCCAGAATCAAGGCCCCTGAAGCTCAGCCTCTGTGACCATTTAACTTCCCTCCCCTCACACCTTCAGCATAGCCTAACCAGCCTGGCGTGGCAGGCCCCGCTATGTGCTGGATATCCTTTATCCACTTTTCCTTAACTAAGAAACTCAGTGGTGGTCAGCAGATGGAGGCGGCCAGTTCAAAGGCTGCCTTCCCAGCACTCCCTATGGCTCCGGGGCCACGGGATATAGTTCTGACCAGGAGATCCCAGTGGAGGCCATTTGCCCTCCGTGGATGAATCTTCCTTTCCTGAGAAGAGCTACCTGTATCTCAAACAAGCTTCCTTAGGCTTCTTCCTGCCTGTGATGTGACGGGAGGCAAGGTTGCAGCTGCCACTCTCTAACTGTGAAAGAACCCTGAGGATGAAAGCCACGTTCTATGCAGGTGGGGAAAGCGCCTGGAACACTGAGGGTATCAACACCCTGCAGCAGCCCTGGACTCTACCTGCGGGCTTCCTGTATAATTGAGGAAAACAAGCCCTATTTCCTTAAATCAATCATTCTCTTCCTGTTATACCTGGCTCACAGTGGGTCCCCAGTAAATGCACCTTGAACAAAAATCAAGAAGAAGAGAAAATATCAAATGGGAGGTGAGAGGGGCAGGAGAGAGCAGACACCACCCCAGCTCCCTCTAGCCTCATGCATTCCCTGACTGCAGAAGACATCTCCTACACGTCAGCGTTCTGAACCCAGTTTCCTCCAGATCTTACTCAGGGCAGCACCCCAATTCTGTCCCGATCCTGGCATGGTCTTTGACAGGCAGTTGATTCAGGGATGCTTGGTCGTTAATGGGCCAAGATACAGGAAGTCACTGTACTTAACAGCAGCACAGGCATTGTCCCCCTGTGGCAACCAGAGCCCAGCTCCCACTCCATGTGAGACAATGAAACACTTCTGGAGACGCGAGGGCCACTTAGCTTCACACCATCAACCACGCTGCAAGGTCACTACCAGCTGGAGCAGGGAACTGAGAGTCTGTTTATTTATAAGCATTTGCCACAGGGATTGCCTTTGAGTCAAGAACCCAGAAACCCACACCAGTATGGTTTCTGGCTTCTTTCCCACTGATTAATAACCATGGGGGGAGATCATGGGTGAAATGAATGCTACCACAGGCCCATTAATCACAGCTCCTTGTAAGCCAAATCAGTGGCAGGTAGGGTGACCAACCATCCCAGTTTGCCGGGAACTCTCTGGTTTTGACACTGAAAATCTCACATCTCAAGGAAACCCTTGCATGTGTGCTGAGTCACTTCAGTCGTGTTGGACTCTTTGCGACCCCATGGACTATAACCCACCAGGCTGCCCTGTCCGTGGGATTCTTCAGGCAAGAATATTGGAGTGGGTTGCCATGCCCTCCTCCAGGGGATCTTCCTGACCCAGGGATCAAACTCTTAACATCTCCTGCATTAGCAGTGGGTTCTTTACCACTAGCACCACTTGGGAAGCCCAGGAAAACCCTTATTCCGGAGCAAATGGGGACGGTCGGTCACCATGGCTGCAGAAGGGCCCTCTGACATTCAGATAGGGAGCAACCCTCAAAGCTGCCATGAAACACACACCAGAGCCGGTGGAGATACCACTCCCCAGGCTGCCCAGTCCCTTACCACACACGCTGGCCACTAGAGCCTCGTCATGGGCCACTACAACTTGTCCACACCCCATGATGTCAGGTCCACCTTCAGCTGTCTACTAGCAGGCGGATCACATAGCATGTGCTCCTTAAAGAACTGACGGTTGTCCTAGAAAGCCTGCCCCTCAGCCTCTCTGATCTCTTCTCATCTTCGGGCCAGACTAATGGGACTCATGTGGGTCCTAGATTCCGACAAGCAAGAATTCCCAGGACACAGTTAGTTTTCTGGTTCTGATTCACTGACCTTCAGCCCACCCAAAACCTGGTCGGGCCAACATTTAATCTGGAGATTTGTATAGGAGAGGGTAAATGTCTTGTTCCAACAAGACATTTTATATCCATTTTCTGAGATGTCCTCCTGCCTTTTCTGAGTTTATCTAAGAAAGTTCTGTGTTGTCACTTCCCAAAGGCGAGGGGGACCTCAAAGCTCATCCCATCCAACTACTTCATTCTACAGTGTGAAAACAGAAACCCATTGGGACAAGAGGCATCCAAGGTCTTGAAGTAAGTAAGTGACAGAGAGATGGGAAGCTGAGAGTTTGGACCCCCGCTCTAGTAACCTTTTCACTATATCACAGTTGATGGTATCACGAAGCGAACAGCCATCTCTCTGTTACAAGTAGGTTCAGTTCAGTTCAGTCGCTCGGTCGTGTCCAACTCTTTGCGACGCCATTAGCCACAGCATGTCAGGCCTCCCTGTCCATCACCAACTCCTGGAGTTTACTCAAACTCATGTCCATTGAGTTGGTGATGTCATCCAACCATCTCATCCTCTGTCGTCCCCTTTACCTCCTGTCTTCAATCTTTCCCAGCATAGGGTCTTTTCAAATGAGTCAGCTCTTTGCATCAGGTGGCCAAAGTATTGGAGTTTCAGCTTCAACATCAGTCCTTCCAGTGAACACCCAGGACTGATCTCCTTCAGGATGGACTGGTTGGATCTCCTTGCAGTCCAAGGGACTCTCAAGAGTCTTCTCCAACACCACAGTTCAAAAGCATCAATTCTTCAGCACTCAACTTTCTTCACAGTCCAACTCTTACATCCATACATGACCACTGGAAAAACCATAGCCTTGACTAGACGGACCTTTGTTAGCAAAGTAATGTCTTTGCTTTTTAATATGATGTCTAGGTTGGTCATAACTTTCCTTCCAAGAAGTAAGTGTCTTTTAATTTCATGGCTGCAGTCACCATCTGCAGTGATTTTGGAGCCCCCAAAAATAGAGTCTGTCACTGTTTCCACTGTTTCCCCATCTATTTGCCATGAAGTGATGGGACCAAATGCCATGATCTTAGTTTTCTGAATGTTGAGCTTTAAGCCAACTTTTTCACTCTCTTCTTTCACTTTCATCAAGAGGCTCTTTAGTTCTTCTTCACTTTCTGCCATAAGGGTGGTGTCATCTGCATATCCGAGGTTATTGATGTTTCTCCTGGCAATATTGATTCCAGCTTGTGCTTCATCCAGCCCAGCATTTCTCATGATGTACTGTGCATGTAAGTTAAATAAGCAGGATAACAATATACAGCCTTGACGTACTCATTTTAGGTTAGAGCATAAAAATCCCACACAGGCATTTTTCCCATACAAATAGTACACATACTATGGACTGTTTCTGATTTAATCACCATACATCTTACAGCTTAACTAAACTAAACCCAGGTTGGAACCAGCACCACTTTGAATATCATGCCCCAACCATCCCTAGCTTCCCCTTCCCTGAGTAGCACAGTCAGATCTGGGCCTGGAATCCATAAGATAAACCGTATACATATAACAGCAGTAATATAACTGCTGTTGATGTGGGAATGCAAATAACGAGGCTGCAGAGTTTTTATGGCCTGGGAGCGACGGGGTGGCAGCCCACTGACTTAGTCTCACACCCATCAGCCCCCCAGCGGTGCTGGAGCCAGGAGCACGGTCAGCTTTTCCATCACTGGCAGAGGAGGCGGCATGCCCCCGGGGCCATGCATGGTCTCTGGGAGTCCTTAGGACAGCTGAAGCTGAGAGGCTCTCCTGTGAGTCTCTAGACGGCCAGCACATCTGCCTGTTTGTCCTACAAGCCTTTCTGTCACTTCCTGCATTTACCCAACCACCATGGAACAACAAGACACTAGAGAAGACCCAGAGATAAGCACACGGAGTCAGGCAACAATTCCAGCCAGAGATGCAGCAGACTTACCCTCCAGAATGTGTCAAGGCTGAGACTCAGTGTCCACACCCCCTAGACTGGGTGGGTTTGCAGCCACCTCTGTGTTACATGCTCTACCTGCACATCATAGGAAACTACAAAGATGTAATGTCATCACTGAATGACTGAATCCATTCCACCCCTGAGACTGGCTTGGTTTGACTATCTCATCCTTTGGGTAACTTGCCCAAAGTCATTCATTGAAGAATGCCATTCAGATATTGTCTTCACTGCAGACTTAGACAAAGTGGGCTCAACGTCAGTCCCAGCAGGGACCCTTAATGCTGAGTCTGACAGGTCTGATGTGCACTTTGTTCTACTGATTCCAACAGACAGCTAAGCCGCAGGGCAACAGCATCTAGAGATGACTAAAAGATTGTCCCTTCCAAGCAAAGACTCATATAAAATTCTAAAGGCTTTGTCCCTTCCAAGCAAAGACTCATATAAAATTCTAAAGGCTCTCCGCAATCATGACAAATGTCATATACGTCCATTCGTAAATCTTTCTACAGTCTCAGCTCAACCCACTTTTTCAACCTATGTCCTGCCTGCTCTCCATCATTTACTCTGTGCTACAGTCACACCAGGCCTTCCTCCCTTGTCATTCTGCCAGGAGTTTTCTTCCTCCATCACAACCACCTCTCTTGGCTGATGGCTGAGCTTTCACTCATCCTCCAGACTCATTGGAAGCTTCCTCCAGGAAGTCTTCTGAATCTCCTGATGAATAATTATTATCTTCTCAAAACTCCCAAAGAATGTCTTCTGAATCTATTGTATGGCTCTGATGCTCAATAAACATCAAATTGTATTAACATCACCAATTTCCTTAGTTAGTATCTAAACTCCTGCTTCTGGTCACCTAGACAGAAAAACAGACAGATTTGAGTTCTTCGGACCATAATGATAAAAGACTCTCACACTCTTTTATTCACACAGTTATAATTCAACGCCATTTTTAGTCTTAATAAAAAGCATTTGCAATGTTACTAAGGTTCCTCTGGGCCTGTAAACATTTTTACTCCAAACATATCAGCTGCAAAATGTTGGAGCCCTACTCAACGAAAGAACAGTAAGGCCAGATACACTTTCAGCCAACAGCCAAGGGGGTGGGAATGGAGACCCTACTCTGAGCAAGCTAGCTACCCAGCGCCTGGGTGGACACATGCAATTCACAGGCAAAATCAAACTAGTAAAACAAGAGGAGAGGAGGGGATTAAATTATTCTTTTTTTTTAAAGTATCCCTCATGTTAAATATTAAGCTTCATGAAATATTTCACTGCTCAAATCAAGGAGTGGAATGCATTGAACTGTTTGGACCCTTCACTGCTACCGTGACCCAAAGCAGTTCACAACTCCAGCGCGCAAAGTCAACCAAACCAGAGGGAAACTTGGACACCATTCTCCCTGTTAGCTGCCTGGGGCAGGGAGGTGGCATAATTAAATTTAAAACGTAATGGCTTTACATCAGGAGGAAGTTTACCCATGCCACGCTTGAAAAGCAGAATCCTAATTTCACAGTCATGCCTCTGGACTTCATGATGAAGGACCCAGTGCTGGCAGTTGTGAAAAGTAGGGGTAGATCAATGAGCAGATGCGTGAACTGGAATTTCTGTGTCTGGCAGTCTTTTCCCCATTTTAAGAAAGCCTACCTTTTCTGAAGACACCAGTATGGAAGAATCCTGAGGATTTGTTCGGATTTCAGACACACTTTGCAGCAGGAACACTCGACAAGGTAGGTTTCATGAAAGTGAAAAACCATTCACTTTGACAATAGGCCTAGAAACAGAAGACAGGGGAGTCATGAATACGCTGACTTTTCCCTGCTCCAGCCTTGCGGTATTGAGGTTTCAACTACAGCTTGTGCTTCAATTGATGCCAAATCTAACCCACTTGGAATCTTCAGCAGGAATCCCCGTTTTACATGAAACAAGTGGTCTGAATCACAGATGTTAGGTGGGTATTTCTGAATACATCTCCCTTCAGAGTTTTGCTGATTTCATAGCTGGGGAAATGTTCTCCCTAAAAATGGAGCAGTAACCCGATAGCTGAAAGGTTATGAGTACAACAGAGCTTTAAATATTTTCTAAAGCATCCATTATAGAAGGCCACTTCAGCCAGCAGACGTGTTTGGGTTCATGGAACTCCTCAAAGGGCTTCCCAGGTAGCACTAGTGGTAAAGAATCCTCCAGCCAATGCAGGAGACTTAAGAGATGCACGTTCAATTCCTAGGCAGACAGTTCCTCAATTGGTCTTAACCTTCCTGGAATGTAAGCTCCATGAGGGCAGGGATGTGATTTTGTCCATCTCTCTATTTGCTATCTCTAAAGAGAAGGAAGGACACATGGTACGTGCCAATAAATATCTGTTAGATGGATTCAATGATTAATTAAACTTCATGATTGAAAAAGAGTCTTGCCTTAGGGAGTCCCCAGCTGTTCTAGGAAATCTGAGCCCTATCAAATACTTAGAACCCACCGTGCAGAACGCAAACAGAAATATTTCTCTATTTCCGGTACAGTAACAGTGCCAAAGGCAGCGATTGTGGACGGTCAAGGTACACCATCGTTCATTCATCCAGCACTTATCAACTGAGCACACAGTGTGTGCTTGGGTCAGGATAGGAACCATACAAATGACTGGAACACCACTGACGGAAGTGGCATCTTGAACCCATCTGTGTACAATGATCTTTAGAGTGCTGAATGGATTTCCAACTTAGCTAAAGGCTAGGGAGCTGGCAGAGAAGCCCAGGGCCCAGCCATCCTGCAGGAGCTGAACCTCCAGCCAAAACACAATGCAGAGACATGTGTCCCTTTGATTTCTTTCTTTGTCATGTCCATGTGTTTTGCCGCAAGGGTGAGCAGAAACCTGGGAGCGGGCGTGGTCACAGAGGCAGTCCAAGAACTGTGTGTGGAGCAAAGCAAAGGCAGGCATCTTAGAAACCTGGCAAGGAAGAGGTTTCAAAGGTCCTTGGATACAGGAAGAAGAAAAGAAGAAAGCATTTTAAAACTACAGAGGACTTTCAGCAGAGTGGTTAAGAAGATAGACTTGGATCAAATCAACCTGGGTTAGAATCCAAGTTTTGCAGATTTAGCAGTCAGGGGATGTTGGGCAAGTTAAACTAATTGAACCTCAGTTTTCTAGTCTGCAAAACAGAGGTAATGCTATGAATACCTCATAGAGCAGTTATGAGAATCTACAGGGATAATGTGGAACATGTTCTTCTATCCCAGGAAGCTCTCAATAAATTCCAGCTATTTTAGAAATGATAGCTTGGAACCAGGGAGCTGAAAGGGCATCCATGCTGTCTCATTCACTCCCCTCACCCCCGCTCCCTGCTACACACACACACACACACACACATACACCATCCAATCTGACTTCTGTTCATTCAGGACCCTCTGCCTGAATCACAGGTCCCCTATCTGCCACAATCAAGCCATCTTCCGAAGCCATCAGCTGTGTGAAGTCTTCCTTGGTTAGCACGACAAGGGGTGGTCATCTCCTCTGAGAACCCATAATGCCACCTTCCTACCCTGCAGGCAATTCTGCCTCATATCACAGAAACCAGGTTCCTCTTTAAATCTGTCCCATGAGACCAAAAGTTCTTTGAGGGCAGAGACAGCCCTTTTTACCATCCTGGGGCCAGCCTGGATGTGTATCTGTCACCGAATCCAGGTGAACATGAGTTTAACAGGTAAGGAAATAGGACTGGAGGCCTTTCCGGGGTCCATCAAAGGTAAAAGTGGGAATATCATTGACTGCTTGCACCCTATGTCCAAACCCTGTTCCAGGACCACCGCCATCCCCTCTGGGGACCATCTCATGGTAGAATGGAGCAGTCACTGCAGGCCAAGCTCTGTCCAGGCAGGAAAGGAGGCTGTGGGAAATGCGGACAGCCCCTTGAGGTCCGAGGACAACAACGCCAAGATCCCAGCTGGTAACAGTATGTTGGCCTTGGCTGTGCCTTGCTCCTGGAAACCAGGCCAAGGAAGTCTCTCCCTGATGGCCAGCACTGGCGAGTCTGGCTGAGCCTCCCGCCACCCGGGGAGCAGGCCAACAGCACCCAGATAGGACTTGAGCAAGCACCCCAGCTGCAGCCCCCTCCTCCATGTTCCCACAAGAACCCCTTCCTCAGTCCTGCTCCAGCCACCTGCTCTATGCAAGTGACGCTTCTCAAACACAAGTCCAACCACCTTACTTCCCTGGTTCCATGCTCCCACCCCCTGCCTAGTTCCTAGAACTGAACTAAAACAGTGTGAAGATAGAAAACAGGGATCTCCATCTGTGGCCCTTGGGGATGGCTCTGTCTCTCCACATCTGAGCCTGCTTGATTGCCAGCCTGTGTCACCTGCAGGCCCCTTCATACATCAATTCACCTGGACATCGATCCATTCAACCCAGACTTACTAGGAGGGGAATCTCAAGAATCTAAGGGCTGGAGAAATGAAAAGACGATAGACAGTATCTGAGCTGGACAACCAGGAACCTGGATCGTAGCCCTGGCTCTGTGCTAATTTTCTGTGAATTTTCTTACACTGGTCTCATCTCTCTCTGACTCATGGCTTCATGGATCTCTGCCTTCAGTCACCTGGAGCCTCAACTCCCAGTACATAAGAGGGGACCTCTGCAAAACAGGAGTGGGGTTAGAGCTTGTGACCACCCCCCAACTCAGCTGCCTCTCTCCCTCTGAAGGTCCTGAGGACAAGGATGAGCCAGCTTCTGCTCTGCCCAATGGGGACTGCGATCATACATGACCCAGGGGCTGGTCATCAGTTCATCTCCAGGGAGGATGTATTTTCATAGCGAATAGGGACTGTTAACTCAGCCTCTCCTGACCCACCCAGATAACCCCACTGGCATGAAAGAAGTCACTCCCACATCTACACCCTTTCGGAAAATGCATAAACTACGCACAATAATAGATGATTTCTGCACCAGACAGTCAGGTTGCCACCTCCACCCCAGACATCCACCCTAAAAGCCACCCTCCTCACCTGGGCAGGCCCTCCACACAACTCAGCCAGCCACCCCAGCACCTCCTACAGACCAAGCCCTGAGTCAGGTGTAACCCCACAGCAGGGTGGAGGACAAGGCAAAGAAGACCTAGCCCAGCCCCCTTAGAGCTCACAGGCTGAGGAGGGGAGCAGACAAGAACCAACGAGCCCAGCAGAGCGTGGTATGTTCTGTGATGGAACGGAACAGCGCGACTGGGGACAAGGGAGCAGACAGGCAAAGTGCCACAGAGGAGTCAGGGCAGGAGCGTTCATGGCTGGAATCCACCCCTGGGGGCGCAGCTACTGCAGGACCACAGCGCCCCCTGCCTGTGACGAGCCCTCAGGAACACCCCAGACAGAGAGCCTGAGGCCTGGCTGATCTGCAAAGGATCCCGCTAGCTGAGTTGAAAACAACCAACTAATTAAAACACAATGTAAAGAGGAAACTGGTGTTTGGGTACTGCTTATACTAACTGTGTGACCTCAGGCAAGTCTTTTAACCTTTCTGATCCTTTCCTTCCTTGTCTAATAATATGTTGCTGTTGTTCTAGTCGCGAAGTCAGGTCCGACTCTTTGCAACCCCATGGACTGTAGACTGTCAGGCTCCTCTGTCTGTGGGATTCTCCAAGCAAGAGACTGTTTTGACGTTCCCTTCTCCAGGGAATCTTCCCAACCCAGAGATTGAACCCATATCTCCTGCTTTGACAGGCAGATTCTCTACCACCGAGCCCCCAGAGAAGCTCCTAACAATATGTAGTAACAGCATATATTTATTTTTGATGTATGGTTCACAATGTACTTTTACATCAGCTATATTGATTTAATTCTCACAAACCCCTCTGAGACAGGAACTGTCCCCTTTATTTGGCAGATGAGAGAAAATGGGATCAGGGAGGTCAACCTTTCTTAAAGTAAGGGCTGGAGTCTGATCTGGAATCAGATCTCTTTGTGGGCTTTTCAGTCTTGGCTTGTTGCAGAGAAGAAGCCAATTCTGACTCCACGTTGGACACTGTTTTTGACTTGCTTTTTGTTGCTTTTATTATAATCATATATAATGACTTGCTTAAAAGGACCCTGCCCCTCTGCCTGACTGTTAAATGAAAGTGCCTTTGTTCAGAACCCTGTCCACCTATAGATGTCAAGAAGGAAGAAATTAACACATCCCCTGCCTGAGGCTTGCCATTCTAGAAGATGTTTGCAAGATTAATGGCCTTTTTACTTTGCTTTCTCACTCCCCTCCCCATCCCTGATCTATAAAAGAACCTGGCATCCAGATCCCAATAAGAAGGCTACTTTGAGGCGCTAACCTGTCATTTTCTCAGTCAGCTGGCTTTCCTTGCCTCAAAATCTGCTCTCTGGGATTCATTGGCTGGACTCACCTTCATGGATAAATGTCCAGTCAAGGCTGCCCACACCCTCTTTTCACTCATGGAGGCTCTCTGTCTCCTGTGACTTCAATGCCTGGTTTCCTGCGTCCTGATTTCCTGTAGCCTGGGTCCCTCTGGGGCAGCTAAAGGGGACAGTCCCCTGGCTCCAAGGATATTAAAGCCCCCCCCAAATAGAACATTCTCTTCCACCTCGGCCAGACCAAACACTCCACTAACAGATTCCTGGAGATAAAAGGTGGAGGGAGGAAGACAGGAAGTTGAGGGGTTCATCGAGAGGCATCAGATAGACCTGACAGTAAAAAGGAAAAGGGCTGCAACCACATCAGCAAACTACCCACACGGGGCCTGACTGACAGCACCCAGGGAAAAAGGCATGCCGCGAGGTACCAGAGCCAGTCCCAGGAGGATGAGGCCTCACCTGACTCTGCAGCCCACTGGGCCCCCCGCCCGCCTGGCCTCGTGGGCAGCAACTGACTCACGGCAGGCCCGAGGGGCCAGCCTGGCCCGGCTCTCAGCACATCTGACTCACCGTCTCCTGCCTGAGCCACTGTACAACATTCCTTCTCCCAGAAACAACATCCATCTTTTAAAAAAAAAAAAAAAAAAATACTGGCAGAAGAACTTTTTCATGTTCTTGTGACTGTAAACTGAGCTTCGAATTTTCCTCAACTTTTCCTAGGAAGTATGCCTTGTGGGAAAGTGAAAAACAAGTCCATTTTAGGGCCTCAACGTTTTCATAACTTTTGAGCTGCCTTAGCTTCTTCCAAGGTCATCCATCTGGGGGAAGCACAGGGCAAAAATGTTTCCGAGCACCCATGGACAAAAGTAAGCATAAGGTCAGGTGGCCAGATCCACTCCGATACTTGATATACAGTAAGCTTTAAAAGTCAGAATTATTACCCCCATTTTAAAGTCATGGAAACTGAGGCTCGGAGAGCTTAAGCAACTACCCTAAAGTTAAGCGGTAGAGCCAGAATTCAGTCTCAGTTCCCAAAGCTTCCATGCCTTGACTAAACCACATGACTTCTCTCTGTCCAGGTGGAGAACAGCCCATTCTCCTGCGGTTCACACACACCTACAGGTGTGCCAAAGTGTTCTGTCAAACGGAATCCCTGGCCTCCTCCATCGTCAAGGCCAGGCTGTCTGTTCCCACCACTTCTGCCCCTTCCGACTCTTGAGGGCAAAGCCCCCAGCCTCATCTACTGGGGGCAGGCACTGAAAGAGACTCTGCCACCTTGTCAGGCATCGTGGCCTCCTGAGAAATTACTGACCTCTACTGGTTATGCAAGACTCTACTCCTCAGATCCCTACGTGAACCCACCTGGACACAAAGCAAAGCCTTCTGCATAAAGACCCATGCAGGTACATAGCTGGTCCTTGGGAGTTCACCTGCGTGTTGGCTGATGGATGCACCAAAATGCAGGTGGCCATCTGGGCGCTTCCCAGGTGCAGCCAGCATGTGTTAGGTGTTGGGTTTGCCCCTGCAGACCCCCCTACAACCTCCTCTGTGCCCTGGGACCTGGTTGCAAAAAATGGGCTCCCTTGCCCTCTGGCTTCCATCTGGGTTTGGCCAGTGGAAGGTGCTAGCACCAGAGCAGAGGACAGTCTATAATTTCAGCTGCGGCCCCTTCCTCCACCATTCTCCCCACTGTTACTTGCCCCATGGCACTTCGTCATCCCTTTCATGGGCCTTGTCCATCTCAGACTTTGTCAATTGTCACTTCATTAAATTCTCCCCAGTTACCTCCATCTGTTTCCTCCATTAGGTCCCTAACTCATTCAAAGCCATTTAGGGCAGAGGCGCTGACCTGTGTAGAAGAGAGTGTGGGATAAGGGAGGGCTACTTCTGTGGTTTTTCTTTGACTTTTCTCACCATCAGAGGCTGGACATTTTACGTTGCTTCTCTTTGTGCATTTGCTGTTCATTTAAATGATTGGATATAATCTGGAAGTACCTACATCGCTGCTAGGCACATCCTCAATCCCCTGGCAGCAAATTCCATGAGAACTAAAGAGAGAGAGAAAGACCTTGGCCTTGTAGCCTTCCCAGGAACTACAGATGAACATGCTCACATTCACTACACATGCCGGGTAACATCGTGAGCCAGGGTGACATAACTGCACTTGTCATGTTTTGGACTTTAGCATAACATTTTTACTGAAATCTGTTATCTTCTCTCTCTCCAATAGGACTGACTTGCCTTTAGTCTGTACAGGTTGATTTTTGATGGGAGAGTTAAAGGTGCCCAAGACCCACTTCCTACCCTCCAGGATATTGCAGATAAAAAATAAATTGTGTAAGGAGCTATAAGAACACAAAGGTGGGCCTAACACTGCCTGGAGGGAGCAGGAAAAAAAGCACATTGAAGGTGGGACCCAAATGAGTTTTGAAAGGTGGAAAAGGAGCTCCCCAGGTGAATCAGATGAATGAGGGCCCTCCAGGCAGTGGGGAAAGCATGTGTAAATGTGCAAAAGTGAGGAAGAGGAGGCTGAGTTCTAGGCGAAATAGCCAGGGCATTATGACTAACGCTTGGCGTGTGTTGGGGGAATTGATAGTCATCAAACTGAAGAGTGAGTCCAAGGCCTTGCAATCATGCTCATAATTCAGAAGGAAGTAAGAAAGCATCCGTGAACCAAATGAGAAATGACTGTGTCAGCGAAGACCCATGTGTGAGGCGCTGCTAAAAGACAAAATGGCCTCTTAACTACAAAGCACTCCATGGCCAACTCCTTTCTGGGCTCGAATGAAGGCTCCAGAAAAATGAGACCTGAAAAGTAAGAGAATGCAGGTCACATATTGGAAGTTGTTTAAATGCTAGACTTTGTTAAGCACACATAGTCCATGAACTAGTGTGTATCCATGCCAGGTGGCCAGAAACAGGTCTGAAAGATGGAGATGTGGATAGATGGAAGGAAGGAAGGGAGAGAGAAAGAGAAAAAGAAAGAGAAGAAACATGGTTGAGATATAAGATGAATTCATACATAAATGATATAAATACATAAATGACAGAGAGATTAAAAATAAATAGATGTTCCCAAAGCGTTCACGAGCTCCACTTTCCCCACAATCAAGCTTCATCCTAACTCAGTGAATGAGAGTTGCCTGCTGCTACAAAAGCAAAAATAATTTGAGAATGATGGGCTGAGTTGGAGGCCAAGTTCAGAACTCCCAGAGCCTTGAGAACACTCAGTGCTGACCCCAGCACAGTCCCACAGGAAGCTGGGGAGAGGACCAATGTGCCCATCTTCACCTCTCATTGGACCCACTCCCCTGGACAATGTGGGGATCACATGTGGGGATCCTGAGAGAGAACAGTGTTCTGGGGAACATCCCAGACTGTAAATTCCAAGGAATATTACAACCAATTGAAGGAAACTCTTGCAATTTTGTGAGCCACAAATGGCTCCAAGGAAAGTCTGGTTCAACTTTCAGACCTGGCAATACCTTCCTTCATGGCAGGAGGACAGTGGTCATGAAAAGACCAGTTTTTCCTCTCCCCATTTTCCCAAAGGAACGGGCCATGAGCTGGGAAGGTTATATTTTCCCCACCTGCGGTTTTGTGTTCAAGCCAAGTCAATAAACTGAAATATAGCTTGGGTTCAGATGATTCTCAAAGAGGAAAACAGCAATTTTGCCTTCAAAGGGACAGAGCCTGGAGCCAGGAAATAAGAGTTATGTTTCCGGCTGCATTGGGGGAAGGCTGGGCTGCAGGCTTTGAAGGACCAAGTTCCTCCCAAGTCCAGGGGATGGCTGGGGATGGCCCATGCTCTGGAGATAGAGGGCACCTGTCACGTAAGGAAGACAAGAGCTCATTCGTGGTCAGAACAGACACTGAGAAGAGAACAGTTCATGCTGGGAGAGTCATCTGAACCAGGACACAGCTGTCTGCTGGTACCTCTGCATTTAGTGCAAAGTCATGCATTTAGTCATGCCTGACTCTGTGCGACCCCATGGACTGTAGCCCACCAGGCTTCTCTACCCAGGGGATTCTCCAGGCAAGAAAACTGGAGAGGGCTGCTATGCCCTCCTCCAGGGGATCCTCCTGACCCAGGGATCAAACCAGCATCTCTTATGTCTCCTGCATGGGCAGGTGGGTTCTTTACCACTAGCACCACCTGGGAAGCCCACTGGTGCCTCTAAGAACAGAGAAAATGGGGCAAAACACTGAGGAAGGAATGGTCAGTTATACAGATAAGTGGAAGCAGTGTGAAAGGGCAGCCATGTGAGCAGCTTGGAAAGCAACCCTCGAAGTCATGAGGCCCCCATTCAAGTCTCTGCTTGACTGCTAAGTTCCTACATCATTCTGCCAAGTCATTCTGCCAGCCTGGGCCGCCGTTTCCTCATCCATAAAATGGACATATGCACATCTACCCTGCTTATCTTAGTAGCTCCCAAGAAAGAATATGAGATGGCCTTGCTGCTGCTACTGCTAAGTCACTTCAGTCGTGTCTGACTCTGTGCAACCCCATAGACGGCAACCCACCAGGCTTCCCCATCCCTGGGATTCTCCAGGCAAAAACACTGGAGTGGGTTGCCATTTCCTTCTCTAATGCATGAAAGTGAAAAGTGAAAAGTGAAAAGTGAAAGCGAAGTTGCTCAGTCGTGTCTGACTCTTAGCGACCCCATGGACCGCAGCCTACCAGGCTCCTCTGTCCATGGGATTTTCCAGGCAAGAGTACTGGAGTAGGGTGCCATTGCCTTCTCCAGAGATGGCCTTATGTTTCAGCAAAAACCACTTGATAGCATGTTCCAGAACAGAACTATCCCCAAGAGATCTTGTTATCATCAACTTCCCCGCATCTCTGGCATAACAAGCCAGACCCCTCTCTTCCTGCTCCAGTTAAGTCCAGCTGCACTCCTGGCCTTGCCTGATTCCCCCATAACCTGCTATGAATGTGAGCCTTCAGGTCATCAGCTGTCCCAGTGTCCAGTCCCGGAGGACTGTGTACAGTGTCAGCATGCCCCGACACTAGGCCACAACAGAGACTTACAAAGTGTAACACAGAGCCCCAATTCATTACACCCGCATCTTCCTAGGCATAACGCTGCACAGAGAGACATTAAACAGCCTTCAATACACATGGGAGCCCACGTTCCTCTCCACCCGGGGAAAATCTGCAAGATGCCAAGAGGTTTATTTTTCTAGGATTAACACAATGACAAGGAATCAGCCATATATATTGTTGAATAAGACGAGCCAAATATTTTTCTGTAATTTCTACAATAATATGAGGAAAGCTGAAAAAGAAAAAAAGCAGTCGCCGGTGTTAGGCTGGTCTTTACAGGCGCCAGTCTCCAAGAATAACAGCCATTCCTATGAATTACCAACAAGGCTGTTTGCAAGACAGTTGCTTGATACAAGAAATAGAACGTTTTAACAGGAGCATCCCGAAAAGAAGGGGCTTAGGGAGGACAGACTGACCCAAGAGGGAGGCCTCTGGGGAGGGCAGGAGCTGTCATCTGCCAGCCCCTGAGACTTGCCCTCCCCACACCTCATCTCCGCCAGCAAAGTCATAGAAGATGCCACCCCAAATTCACACTGACTTCAGTACTGGCAGGAAGGAGGGCCGGGGCTCCAGCCACACACATCCTACAGCATTTTCAAACAACCTAGTAACTGGGTTTAACTCTGCCAACTTGAAACCTGATTGAGTGATGCTGGAGGGACAAACAGGAAACCTAAATTAAAAGAAAGATGAAGATCAGAAAGGAAGTTCACTGAGAAGAGAAACCAAGGTGAAACTGGAAGCATCTGCCTTGTTTCAATAGATGTGTGGTCAGGGAAGTGCCCTACCCCTCCCCATAACGCTCCAGGATGATAGCAAGCGGTTTTAGGGTGTCAACTCTCAACCTGGCAAGATGAGAAACCAGGGGAATGAAGTAAGTGAGGTCATTGTGGGAAGGAAGAAAGAAATCACCTCAGGCTGGGAATCTGGAGAGCAGAGGTCTGATCTCTCTTCTCCACTCTCTGCCTCTGTGGTCTTGGACTTGCTGCCACCCCCAACCGCCCCCCCCCCGCCCCCCCACCTCCACCCCCCGCCAAGCTGGGTGTCCTCAGTTCCTGAGGCTGTCATTGAAATGAGGTGGGAGGGAGAGAATGAATGCAATGCAAAGGAAGCTGGAAGTTGGTGTCCAGGGGCTAGGCCCTATTCTATGTGAGCTCATGGGGCATTGTGAAGAGAGCCCTGACTGGACCCAACCAGAGGGAGGAACCCTGCTCTGCCAGCTGCTTCCAAATCTGATCAGAAGGTACTATCTTCCTCTGGCCCAGGAAGATAGCTCCAGAGCTTGTAAGTTCCCAGTTTATGAAACAAGCAGATTCCAAGCTTCCAAGAAGCTGAGGTTGTGTCTAACCCAAACCCCCAAGAACAAGGAAATCACCCTGGGTGCCACCCTCCCCAGACACTGTTGGCTGACAGCTGCTTGGGTAAAGTGATATATGGTTCAACCATCATCCATCAGGGCCTCAGAGGACCAAGCCTAAGTCACATGTGGGTACTTCCTGGAGTCAGACATCTGGAAAGCAAAAGGAAGAACTTTCTACCTGTCAGAGCCAACATAGCAGATGACTGCCTTCCCAATTCCCTCACTGGTCCACCCAACTCTATTGTCACCTCATAACCTCCTCTCTGCCTAGGACCTGATTTTAGCAAAAAGGGGTCTGAAATAAAGAAGAATCATGCAGGGGGTTAGGGAGGGAGGAGCTGATGGCCCTGCACCAGAGCAGTGCCTAGACTAGCTGGGGAATTGAGGCAGAGATGACCAGGACAGGCTCAGACTCTGAGAGGGGCACCGACCCAAGGTTCGGAGGCCCTTCTGGCTACCAGGGCTGAGCCAGTGACAGAGAAGAAAGGGCCAGCAAGGCAGGCTCCCAGGAAGAAGCCAGCAGGAAGCCCAGAGCAGGCTCCAGCCACCCACTCCTCCCAAGTTGCAGGAACACAGGTGAGATGTGGCACAGAAAAGACAGCAAACACTTCAGGGATAGGACACAGGGTCCTGGTCTTCCTTGGATCTCCTGCACCCTCTGTTTTCTCCCCCATCCCCCTCCCTGCAACCCCTCTCACGTTCTGCTCTTCATGCCTCATGTCTGTCTGCCTGAGAACCTCATACACTTTGTCCTTCCTCCAGGGTCCAGCCAGGAGGATGGGAAGAGCCTTGGAGCTCACTGGGCTGTACCTGGACTTTTTTCTGGACTTTGTTCTGGTCACTGAATGCCACATGGGTGCGGGACATAGTGAGTGGGACATTGCCAGCCCTCGGGGAACCCCTGGTTTGTGGGTTGATGGGAGTCAGGGAGGGGAGTGTGGAGTGCTATCTGCCCCATGCCCGACCAGCAGAAGACCTTTTCCACTGTGGAGCCAGCGATTTGAGGGAACCATGAACAAACACCAAATGCTTTACCACTGGAATAAAACTGCAAATGTCCCTGGAACCCACTTTATCCAGAATTTCCAGGGGAGTTTGGGGCAAGTGAGTCACCAAGGACACAATGGCTGCTTCCGAGTGCCAGGCCAGCTGAGCTCGGTGGATATTCAAACAGAGTTTGAGGAAAAGACGGTCCAAAACACCCGGGCTGCACTGGCCCCGAAGCCAGGAGGGTTGCCTCCATCCTTTCCAGCCCCGCCAGCTGCAGGCGGCTCTGGGGCCCCACGCTCCACTCCGAGGCTGGCTGAGGACAGGAGGAAACCCAGAAAACAGAGAGGGCAATAAATCTCAGCCTGTCATGACAGCACTCTGGCTGGTCCAGCATTCTTTCCCTCTGTGAGGGAAAAAAAGAGCCGTAATGAATAACAATCCCCACAATCGGAAGATTATCAGGCAAGTTTGGTGCTACTTCCCACTCTCATTCCCGCGGACGAAATTCAGGCTTTCCAACAAGGCCTCCAGCCACTGCCTGAGGAAGCCCCCATCTCCTTCGTGAAAAGAACATAGGACTCAGGCTGGGGCGGGAGCGGCAGAAGTCGTCCTATTCTGTTCCCCACATGCCTCTCCCTCTGGGAAGAAAACCCGTATGGGAGAAGGTGCCTGGATTTCTAAGGACAGTTTCCCCTTAACAGTCCAAGAAACTGTTCCAGAAAGTGAGAATGACCACAACTAAGTTACCATTAAATATCAATCATGTGCCACAACTTAATCCTGACAGCAACCCCTCCAGAAAGAATTCCCATTTAACAGATGAGAACGCTGAGGCTCTGAGAGACTGACTGCCCAGTCCCAGGCAGTAGCCACAGTGAGATTCACACATGTAAATCTCCATCTAAAAGTCACTCTCTTGCCACTTCCCTGCCCCTCATTCTTCTTGATCTATAAAATTAAATTAAATTTAAAAATAAAATTTTAAATTAAAAATAAATTCTGGCCCCTAATAGGAGTGAGCTCCCGAAGTGCAGAGGCTGTAGACATAGCC
Organism: Muntiacus reevesi; assembly: GCF_963930625.1. Classification (NCBI taxonomy): domain Eukaryota; kingdom Metazoa; phylum Chordata; class Mammalia; order Artiodactyla; family Cervidae; genus Muntiacus; species Muntiacus reevesi. Next base: position 26,572,922 of record NC_089251.1, read on the forward strand.
CTGATGTCTAGGAAACACAGAGAAATAGCATCTGTACAGCCTGGGTATACCCGGAAGTGGAGCTAATTTAACCCAGTGACCACTCTAAAGGTGAGAATCATGATGATATAATAATAATAGTATACTATTGTTACCATGAAGTCTTCCTTGGTGCAGCAACAATGCTGGGATCCTATGAAAGTGAAAGTGGCTCAGTCATGTCTGACTCTTTGCGACCCCATGGACTGTATAGAATTCTCTAGACCAGAATACTGGAGTGGGTAGCTATTCCCTTCTCCAGGGGATCTTCCCAACCCAGGGATCAAACCCACATCTCCTGCATTGCAGGCAGATCCTTTACCAGCTGAGTACAAGGGGGTATTCCCATAGAGAGGGATTTCAAAACCTGATATTGGGATTCCAACTCACACCGAGGGGAAGGCAGGTTGCTTCATTTTAGTGCTGATTTCTGTCTATTGTCACCCTGCTTATTTAACTTATAGGCAGAGTACATCACGTGAAATCCTGGGCTGGATGAAGCACAAGCTGGAATCAAGATTTCTGGAGGAACTATCAATAAGCTCAGATATACAGATGACACCATTCTTATGGCAGAAAGCAAAAAGGAACTAAAGAGCCTCTTGATGAATGTTTCAAGCCAGCTTGAAATTCAATATTCAAAACAATGAAGATCATGGCATCCAGTCCCATCCTTCAGGGCAAATAGATGAGGAAACAGTGGAAACAGTGACAGACTTTATTTTCTTGGGCTCTAAAATCACTGCAGATGGTGACTGCAGCCATGAAATTAAAAGACACTTGCTCCTTAGAAGAAAAATTATGATGAACCTAAACAGCATATTAAAAAGCAGAGACATTAGTTTGTCAACAAAGGTCCGTCTAGTCAAGGCTATGGTTTTTCCAGTAGTCATGCATGGATGTGAGAGCTGGACCATAAAGAAAGCTGAGCACTGAAGAATTGATGCTTTTGAGCCATGGTGTTGGAAAAGACTCTTGAGAGTCCCTTGGACTGCAAGGAGATCAAACCAGTCGATCCTAAAGGGAATCAGTCCTGAATTTTCATTGGAAAGACTGATGCTGAAGTTGAAGCTCCAATAGTTTGGCCACCTATGAGAACTGACGCATTAGAAAAGACACTGATGTTGGGAAAGATTGAGGGCAGGAGGAAAAGAGGATGACAGAGGATGAGATGTTTGGATGGCATCACTGACTCAATGGACATGAGTTTGAGTAAGCTCCAGGAGTTGGTGATGGACAGGGAAGCCTGGCGTGCTACGGTCCAAGGAGTCTCAAAGGGTCAGACACACACAACTGAATGACTGAACTGAAATCCCAGGTGAGATGCCCTAAACAGGTAGAGCACTCTCAGATCCCACCCTGCCAGACCCATATCACAGATCCACACCAGGCCCTCACCCCTTAGTCCTCGCCAGAGCCTCCCTCCTCCAAGTTCCTCCAGTTGTCTCCTTGGGAATCAAACAGACCCCCAGAGCCAGGGCAGGTGACCATGCAAGTTGCAGGCTTCCTACCCGGGGGCAGGTGGTAGGCTTGGAAGCACCCAATGGTAAGTGCACACACTGCAGGCCTCCCTCTGACATGGCCCAAAGTTCAGAGTCAGAGTCACAGACAGGGGTCTGCATCCTTGTTGTGCTATTCTGAGCCTCAGTCTCTTTTCCTGTAAGTTGGGAGCAACAGTGGGTCCCATCACTAGAACCACTGTGAACATTTGAACATAAAAGACCTCAAAACTCTCAACATGGGATCTGGGCCACAGCTGGTGCTCATTGAATTCTACCTATTGACATGTGCATGTGTGCATGTGTGTGCTCAGTCACTCAGTTGTGTCTGACTCTTTGCCACCCCATGAACTGTAGTCTACCAGGCTCCTCTGTCCATGGGATTCTCCAGGCAAGAATACTGGAGTGGATTGTCATTTCTTCCTCCAGGGGATTTTCCTGACCCAGGGATCGAACTGGAGTCTCCTGTGTCTTCTATATTGGCAGGTAGATTCTTTACCACTGAGCCACCTAAAAGTGAAATGAAGTCGCTCAGTCATGTCCGCGTCTTTGCGATCCCAAGAACTGTACCCTGTCAGACTCCTCTGTCCATGGGACTTTCCAGCAAGAATACTGGAGTGGGTTGCCATTTCCTTCTCCAGGGGATCTTCCCAACCCAGGAATCGAACCCAGGTCTCCTGCATTGCAGGCAGACTCCTTAGTTGCTGAGCCGTGAGGGAACTCACTGAGCCACTTGGGAAGCACCCTATTGATATCTATTAACATGAGAATGATTAAATGCAAAGATTCAGCTCACCAGAAAGTCAAGGGCCGTCTGCTCCAGACCACACCATTTTCTGTCCATGTGTCCCCAGCCATCCTGAAACCCCCTCCCAGCCTCAGCCTGGCTCTCAGGTCCCCAACATGTGCAGCTCCACTCAGAAAGAAGCCACTCATTCAGGCTGCCTCTGATGTGAGCAGAACCTGGGACAAGGGAAAGCCTGTGAATCCCCATTCCCCTATTCTGGCTACAGTTCTGTCCCACAGCACGAAGGCCTTCATGAGGCCTCAGGCCTAGGACTGCCCACACTGGGACTGGAGATCCCTCTCCCAAGGTTCCAAGCAGGCCTCAGAGACATCTGGTTGAAGAATTCCAGTCCCTGGGACCAGCAGCTGGGAGGGGGGAGGCAAGTTCCTGGGACCAGTCTCCCATTAGGAGCATCACTTTGAGCCCTTGTCCCCTGGAAGGGCAAGGCCAGAGGAAGACCAAAGCAGGGACACAGGGCACATGGCCAAGATGGTTACACTCACGTGTGTGTCCAGTACATTCACAAGGCACCGTGTGCGCCCCAGGCATAGAGAGATGAATAAGACCCAGGGCCTGCCTGCTGGGCGCCCAGTCTAGAAAGGGCTTCCCCATACCTGGCGTTAGGTGAGCCCTGGGAGAGAGGTCAAAGCTGGGGTGGGGGGGGGGGGCAACTACAGAAGTGGTAAACCTGGTAGCATAGGATGAAGGGGAGTTCCGGGGAGAAGAGAGGCAAGGGCAGGCCAAGAGGTGGAAGTGGGCAGTAGGCGTGGTGCTGGGAAAGGGGCTGCATGAGCCATGGTGACCAGTACAGTTTGGGGTGCGGATGAGGAAGAGATGAGGCCCAGAAGGCAGAGAGGGGTGATCCAGGGTGATCCTGAAAGGCTCAAAGAGCATAGATAGGTATGTGTACGCACATGTATATGTTAGTCACTCAGTTGTGTCCAACTCTTTGCAACCCCATAGACTACAGCCCACCAGGCTCCTCTGTCCATAGGATTTTCCAGGCAAGAATACTGGAGTGGGTTGCCATGCCGTCCTCCAAGAGATCCAGACCCAGTAATTGAACCCAGGTGTCCTGCTTTGCTGGCGGATTCCTTACCATGTGAGTTACAGGGAAGCCCCGAGGAGCTTAACCAGATTTTAAATCCCAGGCCCCACTAGGCCACCGCTGTGTGACCTCATCTACTGCCCTCCTTATCCCCCCAGGTCTCAGCACCCTCGTCTGTAAGGTGGCAAGGCCTGAGAATTCAGGACTCTGATGCTGGTTTTGGGCTGGCTGGTGTATCACACAGTCTCCCCTTGCAAGCCTCTAAGAGAACCAACGAGAATATGTTCCCAGATGGATCTCTAGCTACCCCAGGTCCACAAAGGAACAAATGTGTAAAGCAGTCCAGCTCTTTCCTTCCTATAACAGATCACTCTGGCCTCCCTAGACCCACAACCCTTTACCTGGCCAAAGCCTCCACCTCCTACTCTGGTCTGAGCTCCTCCAGGAAGCTTTCTCAGCCTACTTCACCCACCCCTCCTGCCACTGTACCTGTCCCTCCTCACCCCCCAATGCTCAGAGCCTGACCCACTTGAGTCTCAGGCCACAGAGACAGTAACTGGTCTGCCCCTTCCCAGTACAGAACCTTGTCCCCACTCTGCATGGCTGACGCAAAACAGGGATGTGAGCAAATGAACACACGTTCAACAGAGGCACGACATTCATGGAGTGCCCCACCTGCTGTCCTCTGGCTCTGAGCCGTGGGCCCACCAGCTTCTAGATGCGGCACTTCCACAGGCTGGACACAGCGGTAACAGCCAAACCATTCTAACTTCTCCATGTCTTATTGTCCCTGAATTGGCCCCAGCACTGTGTGTGGACCATCTGCTTCACAGAGACCTGAGGCCAACCAATAGCAGAGCAGGAAAGTGCTGGTCCAAACTCATCACTTTGAAGTCAGAGGAGCAGAGGCCATGGGGGTGAGGGCCTCACCCAGTTTACTCCCAGTACTCACTGGAGTAAATGTCCCCTTGGCTCTCCTGCCCCCACAGCTCTGTCTTGCCCCTCTCTGCTCAGTGCCAGTGGCACAAAGGTCATCCATGGTAGCTGCAGCCACCATGCACCTGCAGTTCTAGACAATCCCCAGCCCCTACCAGTTGTGACTTAGGCTCATTGAGCTGGATGCAGCCAAGCCTTCCAGGGTTGTTCATTGCAACCCAGCTGGCCCCAAAGCCCGCCAGAGCCAACGCCTGTCCCCTCCTGGGCTCAGTCCTGTGTTATCAAGAAATTAGCCCCATCCATGACCACCCCCTCAGAACATTAGCACCTACTTCCCTTAGGGAGTGACCTTGTGAAACAGCAGAAACAATTCCTCTAAAACTTGGGGAAATATCAGAACTACAGATTTAGAAATCCAAGAACGTGGAGGCAGAAGTCACATGACTTTTTAGGCCTCCCTTCCTGTGCTGATGATTCTCTCAACTGGGTGGAGGGACATCAGAACTAGGGTATAGGAGGGTGGGTAACATAAGGACCTGGGCTTCCCAAATCAATCAGTGGTAAAGAATCCACCTGTCAGGCAGAAGGCACAGGTTTGATTCCTATTTGGGGAAGATCCCCTGGAGAACAGGACACTCCAGTGTTCTTGCTGGGAAATCCCATAGACACAGGAGTCTGGTGGGCTACTGTCCGTGGGGCTGCAAAGAGTTAAACACTACTTAGCGACCCTGCTTATGTAACTTCTATGCATAGTACATCATGAGAAATGCTGGGCTGGAAGAAGCACAAGCTGGAATCAAGATTGCCAGGGGAAATCTCAATAACCTCAGATATGGAGATGACACCACCCTTATGACAGAAAGTGAAGAGGAACTAAAAAGCCTCTTGATGAAAGTGAAAGAAGAGAGTGAAAAACTTGGCTTAAAGCTTAACATTCAGAAAACTAAGATCATGGCATCTGGTCCCATCACTTCATGGCAAATAGATGGGGAGACAGTGGAAACAGTGGCTGACTTTATCTTTTGGGGCTCCAAAATCACTGCAGATGGTGACTGCAGCCATGAAATTAAAAGATGCTTACTCCTTGGAAGGAAAGTTATGACCAACCTAGATAGCATATTAAAAAGCAGAGACATTACTTTGCCAACAAAGGTCCGCCTGGTCAAGGCTATGGTTTTCCCAGTGGTCATGTATGGATGTGAGAGTTGGACTGTGAAGAAAGCTGAGTGCCAAAAAATTGATGTTTCTGAGCTATGGTGTTGGAGAAGACTCTTGAGAGTCCCTTGGACTGCAAGGATATCCAACCAGTCCATCCTGAAGGAGATCAGTCCTGGGTGTTCATTGGAAGGACTGATGCTGAAGCTGAAACTCCAATACTTTGGCCATCTCATGTGAAGAGTTGACTCACTGGAAAAGACCCTGATGCTGGGAGGGGTTGGGGGCAGGAGGAGAAGGGGACGACAGAGGATGAGATGGCTGGATGGCATCACTGACTCGATGGAGATGAGTTTGAGTAAACTCCAGAAGTTTGTGATGGACAGGGAGGCCTGGAATCACAAAGAGTCGGACACGACTGAGCAACTGAACTGACTGACTGACTAGCAACTAAACAACAACAACAATAAACATGCAGACCACCCTCTTCCTCGAACCAATCAGCTCCAGGCCTCCATACTTTTCCAAAACACCACCCTCTTCTCAGCTTACACCTACCTCCAAAATCTCCCAGCCCTGTCACACACAGCTCCTCAAACACACACTGCTGCACTCAGAGCAGTCTCCTCACTACTCAACTCCCGGCCTGAAAGTGTTAGTCACTCAGTCATGTCTGACTCTTTGTGACCCTATGGACTATAGCCTACTAGGCTCCTCTGTCCATGGAATTCTCCAGGGGAGAATACTGGAGTGGTTAGCCATGCCCTTCTCCAGGGGGTCTTCATGACCCAGGGATCGAACCCAGGTATCCTGCATTGCAGTCAGATTCTTTACTGTCTGAGCCACCAAGGAAGCCTTTCAAAATTCAATATAATCCCTGAGCCTCCCAGAAAAGCAGTACCTTAGGTCTTAAAAGGAATCAAGGAGGGAAAACGAAGACAACCCAAGAAGACAGACCAACCTGATCACAGGCAAGGATGCTCAGGAAACAGCATGACCTGTCTAGTGTAACAGGGTGTGGGAAAGCAGCAAAGAGGAAATGAAAATAATAACTTGAGGTCAGGTTACCAGAGTCCCCAAGACCAGGCTGAGAATAACCCACTCCAACTTTTGCAAAGCACAGGTTTGGTTAGAATTCAAGATATACTCAGAGGGTAGGAGTGCACTGACATCACCCTCTAGAGTCCTGAGTCATGACTGTGGCCCAAGGACCAAGGCCTGTATGACAAACATATACTCAGCTTGCAGACCTCAGCTCAAGGGTCACCTGCTCTTTGAAGTTTTGTTGACTGCCTAGATCCTTCCTTGACCCACTCAATACTTCCTTGATCCTACTCTTCCTTGTAGAATCTGTTATAGCACCTGTGACACTTCACCATGCTTGATAGTTGGTATTTCTACCTCCTCCCACACTTTGTCATATGAAAAGACCATGTCTTATTTACCTTTGTATCTCTACAGCCCAACAAAATGACTGCCATGGCATGCTTGCTCAAAGAATGGATGGATGGATGGATGGATGGATGGATGATAGAGCATGATCTGAATAGGCTTTTATGGAATAGACCTTTATTTCTCAACCAACATAGACTCCATAAACATATCCTAAAATTACCACTTGCCAAAACTCTAACTACATAAAAGCATTTGACCCAATTATCTTGGTTTTCCCAGGTCCCCTTCTCTCGGTCTATCTGCCTATCTATCCCATTGGTGACCAAAACCCTTGGCAGGCTCCTCACAAGAGCTGAGCTGGGGCATTGGGCCCAGCCTCCCAAAGACATCATGGGAGAGGAAGAGCCACGACTGGATCCTGGCACCAGAACATCCCTTTAGTAATTACAT
>NC_089251.1:26580409-26666822 GCF_963930625.1 Muntiacus reevesi
TTACTTTACCAAGAGATGCAGGTTCGATCCCTGGGTTGGGGACGATCTCCTGGCAAAGGGCATGGCAACCCACTCCAGTATTCTTGCCTGGAGAATCCCATGGACAGAGGAGCCTGGTGGGCTACAGTCCCTGGGGTCACAAAGAGTCAGACACAACTGAAGTGACTTAGCTCACACACACGGTACCTATGCTGATGTGGGATCATGACTATGACCCAAAGACCATGGCACTTACACCTCTGACTTCTCTCTGTCTCCCTCTTTCCTCTACACCTGACTTTGCCTCCCTCGGGCTGAGGGCTCCAGAATCAGAGACAGGACACTGAAGCCTGAAGTATTAACTACTGGACCTTCCTCTTAGGCACATGAATTCCCCACGTGGAAAGTAGTCCTAGCCTCATCCTCCTGAAGACCCCAATCTAGCCAGGCCTCTGGCCATAGGCCAAGCACCTGGAACTGGCTATCAGATGCCCAAGACTCCTTCTGGAAGACAAAAGATGACCTGAACTGCTTGCTGGCCATAGAAGATTTCATTTTCCTTTCCATGTGATGCAATTACTCTTTGTGGTCTCCTCCAGAAAAATCCAGAGCAAGGTATTGGAGTTTGATCAGACTGCATTCTGCACACACCCAAGCAATGATGCAAGGCATATATCACAAAGGCCCTGTAATAAATGAGGAGAAGGGGAGATTTGAAGTCAGAGGCCTTAGGGTCAAGCCCCAGCTCCACCACTCACCAGTTGTGAGATTTGGGCAAGACTCAAAAACACAATTTGCAATATAATATTTTGATCATTGCCAAATGCTGGTGAAAAATAGTATCCCAGTATGATTTGTGTTACTCTTGTTTGTAGTGGATATGAAGAACTTTTCAAAATTTTTTGGCCATGTGTATTTCTTCTTCTGTTTGTAATCTTTGCCCTTTGTTTTATTGAGTCACCGGATTGAGCCACAGGAATTTTAACCTGCAACTTCAGAGGGTCCATAAACCTGAAAAAATTGAATATAAATGTTGTGTGAGTAACTGCCTTCGTTTCTCAGAATGTGTTCATTGCTTTCATCAAATGTTCAAAGGGTCTGTAAACTTCAAAAGTTAACAACCTGTGGATGACATTGTCACCAAGAACCTTCCAAGAGTTGACAACTATTCTCATGGATCCATAAATGAATCAAAGTTTAGGCTCTGAGCATCAGTAAGCACTCATCTGTGCCCTACACCAGCTCTACAGGGTCAGAGGGACTCTACAGCAGTAGACCCCAACCGTTTTGGTACCCGGACTCACTTCAGTGGAAAACAATTTTTGCATGAACCAGGGTGGCAGGGAGGGGGGGATGGTTTGGGGATGCTTCAAGCACATTATATTTATTGTGTACTTTATTTCTATTATTATTATATCAATTCCACCTCAGATCATCAGGCATTAGATCCCAGAGGTTGGGGACCCCTGCTCTAAGAGACTGACTTTGCAAAAAAAATGAGTGAGCTACCCATGTTCCACCAGCAGTTGACGTGGGATGCTCCTGGGTGGGAGAGTGGTGCCCTAAGTTATATCCCTAAGTGAATGAGGCATGCGGGCTCAGTTGTGTCTGACTCCTTGCGACCCCATGGACTGTAGTCCACCAGGCTCCTCTGTCCATGGAACTTTCCAGGCAAGAAAACTGGAGCGGGTAGCCATTCTCTTCTCTAGGGAATCTTCCCCACCCCGGGGAACGAACACACATCTCCTGAGTCTGCTGCATTAGCAGGCAGATTCTTTACCATAATGCCACCTAGGAAGCCCCATTCACTTAAAAAACTCCCATAGGTCTGGAAATGAGAGAGACAATACCTTTTCATTTGTGATGCCCAAATTTAGGACTTTGTTGACTAGATCTGAAAATCTCTTCCAATTACACAGATCAAGTAAAGCTCTCATTGGTCACCCACATATCCTCCCCTAGGGATTCCATGACTATTAGACAATGGGATTTTGATTATCCTGCTGTGGGCTTCATTAACCACAAGAGCATTCTTTCTCAAGGTTAAATACTGACCATTGGCATGTGCCACTTTGGAATTCCATCATCCCCAGTGAAATAAAGAAAACCTTTGCAATGGCAGTCTTTGCCTCGATCAACCCTTGCCTGCAGAGAATAGTCATCACAAAATCTTTCAAGGCTACTTAGTGGTTCCGCCCCCAGGGTATTTCTCAATGACTTTGTAAAAAGAGTGGCGTCTGGGTGATCCCTCCTATAAGGGGACATGTGACTAGGTTTGCATATGATAAATCCGTTCCAATGTTCCAGTCTCTTTAAGCTTTCCAATTTCTTTGTACCAAGGAAGTTCTGACATTTCAGTTTCATTTAGCACAGGCCACCGAGTCCAGGTTTAAGTCAAAGAGAAAGCAAATTTTTGGCGTCGCTGAGAGAGACTCAAGCTAGCATATTAAATCAAGAATCTCTGGTTAATACATACATCTTGATAAATTTGGCCCAAACCAATATTACGTAGCATCCTCCCTCGTCTGTCACCTTGTAATTCTTCTGGTATGTATGCTTTCTCCTCGCGGGTCATACTTCATTCTCATCCCTCTTAAGCATGCTAGGATCTGCCCTAGTCTTGGATCTGGAGGTGATGGGAGAAATGAGGAGTGGTGGAAATATTTCTTAAGGAGATTTAGCACCACATGGTCTTCAATCAAGTAGAAAGAAGTCCCCTTAGTCAGTGATGTAGAAGGCTGCCTCTAATGGCAAAGTAGACCCAGAGAGATTGGGGGAGTGGGTCAAGCTCCTCTGATTCAGTCGATCTACCCAAATATCCACATCCCAGCTCTCACATCTCACTCTTTCTTGAACAATGTCCTCACGGCCCCATAAGAAACGTGGTGCAGTTGTGCATTATCTTGTGCAAGTACCTAGGATCGTGCAGTCAAACTTTATGATACATTAAGCTACAAGACAGTTGAAAAGCAGTACTTTAGGGCATTACAGAAGAACTCTGATTCTCCCGCCATGAATTGCTCCAAGAAGGTAAAACCCTGAGATTATTCATTATTTTTCTTTCCAGTACAGTCAGAAACAGCAAATCCACTCCGCATCTCAGCAACCTTCACACTCTGTGTTTCCAACATAGGATTCTGTAAGAGCAGCCATTTAATCTGCTAAAGCTTTGCCCTCCATAAGTACTTTAATTTCAGGCAACTTCAGATGATTTAATAAGCCACTTGTCAGCATAAAGCCCTACATTATCAGTATTCTGCTTTCTATTCACAAGAAAGTCATCACTAGTTTCAAACCTAACCTGAACAGATAACCAACTATTCTTTCCATCTTCAGAGCTCTGTTTTCTATAAGCTCTTGTGATGTCAGTGCTGAATCAGACAGGACCCAATCAGGAAAACAGAAATCCCTCTAGGTATGTCAAGAAGGATGCAAATTCATACAAAAATATAGATGTTTATAAAAACTATTAGAATGACTGAAAGAAGTAAGATCAAGAAAGACCACCATTAGCTATTAGACATACCACTAGCTTTCAGGGAGTCTGAAAGTTGTAGGAATCAGGAAACCACAAAAGAGATCTGGACAGGGAAATGCCTAAAAAACTCTCCCTTCTACCTAGGTTCAACAGTGAAAGATGAATAAACTTTCCATTCTTGGTTATGATTTTTCTACTAAAAAGTTGAAATATAATTAGGAATCTGGGCACAGATACTGAGCTGTTTTTATATTATATACTTAAAAGGACAGTATTACATACTTAGAAAAGCAAAGACAAAAATGAATTGACATGTTTATCTCGGGCTACTTTGGGTCTCAGGAAGAGGAAGAGCTTGGCTTTCTAAAATCTTAAAGTGGTGTTCTCTGTCACATACTCGTTTGACTTTGGTTTGTGTTTTAATTGTTTTCACTTGGACCCTCAGCTGGCTTGTCCATGGTTTGGGGATTTCCAGCAGCTTCTTCAGTCTTTCTTCTTTCAAGGCCTTCACCTTCTTAGAGAAAAGCTTTTATCTTTGATAATCACTTTGCACTAATCCCTGAAAAAAGGTCTTTCATCTTTCTTCCTAAACCCCAAATTGGGTCCATACTCCAGAATGTTTCTCTTCTCTTGGGTAGAAATCGCTCTGCACAAGAATTCACATAAACTAGCAATGAATTCCCCAAAATATCCTCAGGCATTGCCACCTGCAGTCAGGGTTCTCCAGGAAAGCAGAACCAACAAGAAATGTGTATACGTAGAGAGAGATTTATTTTAAGGAATTGGCTCGCACACTGTGGAGGCTTGGCAAGTCTAAAATCTACAGGGTAGGCCAACAAGTGGAGACCCAGGAACAGTTACAGTTTGTGGCCAAAGACCGTCTGCAAGAAGAATTCCTTCTTGCTTCAGGGAGGTCAGTCTTTTTCTATTAAGGCCTTCAGATGATTGCATGAGGCCCACCCACATCCTGGAAGGAATCTGCTTTCCTCAAAGTCTTCTGATTTACATGTTAATCTCATCCAAATGTACCTTCGCAGAAATATCGAAAATAGTGTTTGACTAAACATTCGAGGACCACGGTCTGGCCAAGTTGACACATAAAATTAACCATCATGACACCTCCTCGAGGAAGCCTTTCTAGGTGCCAACACACTGAACTGCCTCAAAATGTATCCTTCCTCCCTTGCCCTTGTAGCATCCCCAGGCCTGCTGGGTGCTAGGGCATTTTACAAACATGTCACATCTCACCAACTTTGAGCCTCCAAGTGCCTCAAAGAGAAAAGTACTTCTGTTTCATCTTTGCAGCCTACTGACCAGGCCCAGATGAGCAGAGATCACTCAGTAAGTGTTTGTGAAATGAAAGAGCAAATGATCATTGCAAGAATTGGGAGCGTACAGCCCAGGGACTGATCCTCGCTTCTCTCTGCACAGGGTCTTGCTCTCTCAAAACATCATTTCAACAGACATTTGAATGTACAAAGCTGAGTTTTAAGGCAGACCCAGTATGATTTCTTCACAAGGAGACAAGACATACATGAGACCAGTTTAAAAAGCATCAGCCTCGCTTAATACCAAGCTCATACCACAATTGTTGCCTTGAAAAAACTTCTATGGGTCTTCTTGCTGATTGTCACTCAATGAGTCACTATGAAGGGACAGGTATATTGGCTAAAAGCACCTTGTAAGTTAGAGTCTAGGCACTGTGGTTGGAGTCCTTTCACTTTCGCTGCAGTCCAGGTTCTAAGGATCGACGCTGACTTCTTCCTGCAAAGTGCACGCATGCAGGTTAGTCTCCCAAACCACACTCCTGCATTCAGAAGGGGCTGGTGCAATGAGGCATTCGCCACAGGGCTCCCACAGTTCCCAGCCCTGCCAAGTCACTGACTGGCCTCCCCAGACACTGGTCATGGTGCCAGCAGGTCCCACTGCGAGCCGGGTCTCCTCATGTCCTGATTCTCAGACAGACTCAGCGAGGGGAGCGTGATCATGACACATGCAGCCATGTGGCCATCAGCCAGGGACATCCAGAGCCCAGAGCCCAGCCTGCTCTTTGGGGGGCTGAAGACAGACCTGGCTTTCACGGAAGGGAGATGCTGAATTTCCCCAGCAGAGTCCAGACCTCTTTGCTGGGAGGCTTGAAACCTCCAGGCCCCAAGGTTACTTGAGCAGTATTGGATGTAGAATGAAGGAGCCATGCATCTAGGAAGGAGAAAAGGAAAGGGAGCTGGTGAGGAAACAGCCTGAGTGGAAAGGGACATCCCCCCACCCTCCAGATTCATCTCACATGATGGAAGGAGCGAGCACTGTCCCTCCCTGGGGCAGGGAAGCAGTGCAGATCTGGACTTGGGTCCTACGGTCAGCTGGGAAGCTTTCAACCAGGACTCTGGATCTTCCAGTCTGCGTCGTAAGAGACAGAGACGGCCCTCCAGTGATCAAATGGTGCCTGGTCTCAGCTTCCAGGATCCCAGAGAAGCAGTTCTCTAATTCTCATCAGAGGACTGGGTGTTCTGTCTCAGTCCTCATCCTCACCCACCCCAAGAGCACAAACTAAGCCCAGGGCCAGGCACCCAGGTCTCAACATAAATTGCTCTTGAATTGACCAACTAAGAAAAGGTTTCCAAACAGAAAAACATGGTTTTTTCATTGACTGGTGGGCTAACAACCTGATGGAATCCCAGGGTACTGAACTTTAAACCATCTGAAACAGGCCAGGTGCATTCCTCAATCATGTTCGGCCAGTGGGTTTTCTCTAGACCAGAGAACAGGGTCTAGTCCTTCCTCTACCCAACCCTCCTAGCTGAGAACAGGACCAGACACCAGCTGGGGGCTTTGTGAAGGATGGAAGGAAGGATCAGTTCAGTTCAGTTCAGTCACTCAGTCGTGTCCAACTCTTTGCAACCCCATGGACTGCAGCACGCTAGGCCTCCCTGTCCATCACCAACTCCCAGAGTTTACTCAAACTCATGTCCATTGAGTCAGTGATACCATCCAACCAGCTCATCCTCTGTCATCCCCTTCTCCTCCCGCCTTCAATCTTTCTCAGCACCAGGGTCTTTTCAAATGAGTCAGCTCTTCGCATCAGGTGGCCAAAGTATTGGAGTTTTAGCTTCAGCCTCAGTCCCTCCAGTGAATATTCAGGACTGATTTCCTTTAGGATGGACTGGTTGGATCTCCTTGCAGTCCAAGGGACAGAATGGGCAGACATAGACAGATGGATGGAAAGGAGGCCCGGTCTCTGCAGACCTTGCCTCGGCCCAGACTGGAGTTTTCTTTCCCATCTCCATTGCCCAGCTTTGTTTTGCAGGGAAATATATTGGTGAGCTCACACTCATACTTCCCCGGTGAGCTGCAGCTCACTCCTTCACCATTAATCTCTGGGAGGTTGGCTCCCCATGTGGCTCCATTTCCAGTTTTATCTGAAACAAAAATAGACTCTTGCAAACATTCCAGCCTTTGGGTCATCAGTTCACAGGCTTCATCCAGCCCTGGCTGGGGTTCCTCTCTCTGAGCTCACTCAGAGCACCAGGGCTGCCCGGGCACGGGCGGCTGGCTGACACTATAGCTCGCCTCCACACGGCATGTTCTTCCTCCAGGCCTCTCGGATGGTCCGTGGACCTGAAGCTATTCAGAGACACTGATACCAACTGGCCGGATACTGTGGCCAGGATGCAGGCCCCAGGGGCCAATGATGTCCCTCATAGGGTGTGACTCAGTCATCATTCAGAAGAGCTGCCACTCTCTCTGGGGGTGATTGGGGCCCATTATTTGTACAGGTCTCTCTGCATTTAACCCATTCTAGACTTTGGCTGTTTATTTATATATGTTGCCCTATGATTGGAATGGAAGCTTCTGGAGTGTAAGAGCCAGATCCGATTCTGCTCTGGGACCTGACCAGAAAATATAACCAATATCCCTCCTATACAATTCTTTTTCAAAACGACCTCAAGATGAGAGAAATATTTCTTGAAGAACTGATCAAAAATATGCACTAGAGCTTGAGGTTCTATGCGACTCATGCTGGATTAGGTCAGGTAAGCAAGAGCTCTTGCTCCAGGAGGCTTCTCTTGGCACCATCATCTTTCCCATCAACTCACATCAAATTTCCCTGAGTTGAACAATTCCCATTATGTCCTCTCCTTGCGTTCAGAACTGAGATAAGAATCACGTGAAACACTTCTGATTTATTTATGGATGGAAAGTTGCCTAATATTTGACAGACTGTCCCATTTTTGCGTAAGGTTTTTCTCAAAGCATCTTATAGATACTGTTACATATATAGCATCACAAAATGCATATAGATAAAAAGCACTGTAGAGCTTCTTGCTATATTTGCTGCTACTGGTTAAGATTTTCCTGTTTATCTTGGCCACAAAGATGGCAGACCAAATGCCCACCCACCACTAGAAAATACAAGGAGTGCATTTTGAGTAATCTTACCTCTGACTTTATTTTTATAATCCTATTTTCCCTTTACTAAATCCCCGTCTTTTTATTCTTTTTAAGGTTTTTTTCGATATGGACCATTTTTAAAGTCTTTGTTGAATTTTTTACAATGTTGTTCCTGTTTTATGCTTTGATTTTTTGGCTGCAAGGCACTTGAAATCTTAGCTACATAACCAGGGATCGAACCCACACCTCCTGCATTAGAAGGCAAAGTCTCAACCACTGGACCACCAGGGAAGTTCCCCTATCTTTTCATTTTATCCTGCTGTTTATAAACTGTCTTAAATTCTTTTGAGTTTCCCAGATGGCTCAGTGGCAAAGAATTCACCTACCAATGCAGGAGACACAGAGGATGTGGGTTCGATCCCTGGATCGGGAAGATCCCCCAGAATAGGAAATGGCAACCCACTGCAATATTCCTGCCTGGAAAATCTCATGGACAGAGGAGCCTGGAGGTGCTGTAATCCAGGGGGTCACGAAGAGTCAGACATGACTGAGTCCAATCACTGCCAAGTAAATCCTTTTAGAATAAATGGAGGGATAAATTAATTAAACCATAAATTCACCTATTCCATAGCTTTATCAATTAAGGTAGGTAAGGTTTTGCTACAATAATAAATAATCCCAAAATATCAGTGACTTACCACCACAAAGATCTATGTATGTGCGTGTGTATTTTTCTCACACTCCCCTCATTTATTCTCACACAGCTCACTGGGAGCTGTTCTCCAGGCCATCATCATTCAAAGTTGCAACCTGACAAAAGTTCCTCTTTGACATATGTTTCTGTGATGAATACAGCAGGAGAAAGACGAGAAATTGCATATTGCATCTTACCAGTGTCTCACATCACTTCTGCTCATATTTCGTTTGCAAAAATAAGTCACACAGTCCTACTTCCTAACTACAAATTACAAAAAAGCAGGGACAGACAAAACTACTCTTGGCCTGAAAGGTGAAAAACCAGGATATTTGTGAATTATGCTGATGACAAATGTAATAGCAATGTGCTATCCGGAATGAGATAAATTTGAGAGTAAAAGAAGGAGCTAATAAAAGTTATATAGCTTAAAAATATTTATGTATTAAATAATGAACTGATTTTATTGCATTGATGGACTGTAAAACCGTTTACTCAAAAAATAAATTTCAAAAATAAAATGCTTTCTAAAATTATAATTTATATAGCTGCATACATCAAACTTTTAAAACCTTCTTTATGTTGATAATCAGAACATTAAAAAATAAAGTAAGCAAAATAATTTATTCTTGGTTAATATCCACACAGTTTCTTAAACATATCACCCTTTAATACTGTACCACTGAATTTTTATAAAGAATGTAATTTTTTTAAAGCAATCTTAACATTTCAGATTTTTCTCATAAAATTGTCTACAGTTTTCTTCAGCATTGCACATTTTGATCAATATATTTGGAATTATTGACTCTTTCAATCGACCCTTCTTTGTAGACCACAATTTTTTAATTGAGACAACGTACTGCCTTCTAGCAGTGAGATATCTGGTAAGCTTGGAGAAAATTTGGCTAAATGGAGGATATTGTCAATTTCAATTATTTTTCATATAGAAAAGAGTAAATATTTCACTTCAAATAATTTCACAGATGTTTTCCTTTTGCCTCAGAGTAGTTTTCCTTGACAAAACATGTCAAGTAAGTTGTCTCTATTTATGACTCTTTTGAATGGTTCTCCAGTTTTAAATGCTGCAAAATTATAGGCCTGCTCAATTTCACTCCATTGCAAAGCAGAGTAGAAATTCACTTCCCTATTAGATGAGCACCATCATAAGATTCCTCCATAAATCAAGATAGCCCAGACTCTCTTAAAGAATTTGAATATTAAATGCTGCACATCATTTAAGTTCTCGTTTCATTTTTTCAATTCCTCCTTCACTTTCATAGAGATAAATCTCCCTTACTTTGATAGAGATAAAGTGTGCAGGCTTTGTTCTCAATCACTGCAATTCACTAAATATTGAAAACCTGATGCGTTAGGCAAAACTTCCCTTAATTTTAATTAAATATTTCTAACTGGTTTTGAACAAAAAGAACAATAACTTAGAGGGTTTATTTATATAAAATCTCAACAACATTTGAGGACTCAAGTTGATTCACAAAGGAGTTCTTTAAAAGTTCAAAGCTTCCCCAAATCTGATTAATGATGGGCAGCAAAAGGAAAAAGTCTGTACCGCCATGCTGAAATAGTATTTTGGACTCAAAATGAGTTTGCCACAAAATTTTTGTAGTTCCATTTTTCTGAACACGTACAAAATGATTTCATTTTTTATAACAGCTTGTAATTCAATTGATAGAACAATACGGTTATTAATTTTGTGTATACCCAACCAACTCCAAGAACATTCCTAGTCTATAAATGTCTTAATTTAGTAAGAATAGCATTTGTTCTACAACACTGTGTTTCGCCAAAATTTGTATCTTTATTATCCCTGCAAAAAAAAAAAAAACAGGAACCTTCAATGTTCAACTTCTTGACAAATTCAATTATATTTGTTTCAGCTAGTTCCTCTTTGACAGAATTAACTTCCAAAAGCTTAACTTTGATTCCACAAATTGGGTGAAAAGTTGAACCAGTGATAAAATTAACTTGGTGGAGAGTCTATTTGAAGCATCTGATGTTACTGATACAATGCTGGCTTCATACAACTCTTGGAGGAGTTATTCTTCTGCTAGTACTGCCAACACGTCCACTACTATCACTTCACTTTCCATCCATGCACAGGAAAACTTGGGGGTGAAACTGAGTAAAATTAACTCAGTAGAACAGCAATTTGGTCTAAATGAGTCATGAAATTATATGTAAACACACCTTTTGTAGTTATTAATCCTAATTATCTTTGAGCACAGACCCGATAACCCACGATATCAACAAGCACTTTTTGCAAGTCGTACAATAAGCACTCACTTTCTTAAAAGAAAAAAAAAATCGTACTTAATTTTATATTAAGGATATATTTGGGGGTTTTCAACTCATTGTTAGAGAAAGTATCTTACCCTCCTGCCAAATTTTTAAGCACCAAACAATAAGTGGTGGTTTAGTCACTAAGT
This sequence comes from Muntiacus reevesi, assembly GCF_963930625.1. Taxonomy (NCBI): domain Eukaryota; kingdom Metazoa; phylum Chordata; class Mammalia; order Artiodactyla; family Cervidae; genus Muntiacus; species Muntiacus reevesi. The sequence continues at coordinate 26,591,394 of NC_089251.1, forward strand.
CGTGTCCAACTCTTGCAAACCCATGGACTTGCCAGGCTCCTCTGTCCATGGGATTCTCCAGGCAAGAATACTGGAGTGGGTAGCCATTTCCTTCTCCAGAGGATCTGCCCGACCTGGGAATTGAACCTGGGTCTCCTGCATTGCAGGCATATTCTTTACAGAATGAGCTATGAAGGAAGACCTACCACACAATAGAGTAAATGGTTAATCATTGACACTGAAAATAAATGACAAAATCATTCTAGAAAGATTATTCAGATTTCTTATTCACTCTACAGCAGAACTTGGCCTCAATTTTCTACATGTTTCACATACACCTAATGTATAATTTTCCCCAATTTTCAGTGATCCCGCTCACTTGTGACATAGCAGTCTTAGTGTACTTGACACATCATAACTGGCTGGTATGCCAGGTGAACTTCCCCCATCAGTGCCCCAGACCAGGACTCCAGTCGTGTTTACTTGTATCAGGATGCAAGAGTATCCTGCATGCTGCCCTAAAAGGCAGGTGCTACTTCCATTCTGTCTGGAAAGGGAGCTGGATAAATAGAAGTTTACAATAGCAAGGGACCTACTTTTTACGTGAAATCACACATTATTATTTTTTTTTGACAAGACTCTAAAGATTTATTGACATTGTAATGAGTTGGAAGTAAATAAAAATTTTATAAACTATCAGTAATTTTTTAAAATCACACAAATTTCTAGCAAACTGAATTGTCTTTCTTCTCTAAGGACAGATTATAAAAAAGATTTTGACTATAAAGAGATAGCTAAAAATTTAGGGTATATAAAGGTGTTGTAGGCAGTTCACTAGCAAACATTTTCTGTCAATTGTTCTTCTGGATTTTCTTATGTTTGTGGTATTTTTCAGCTTTTAGAAAATTTAGTATTTTATTAAGATTTGTTACTTCATTTATTTATTTATTTTTTTACAGCTTTCCATCTTTCTTTCTTTTTTTTTTTTAATTTTTCAGTGGGTTTTGTCATACATTGATATGAATCAGCCATAGAGTTACACGTATTCCCCATCCCAATCCCCCCTCCCACCTCCCTCTCCACCCGATTCCTCTGGGTCTTCCCAGCCCACCAGGCCCGAGCACTTGACTCATGCATCCCACCTGGGCTGGGAAATCACACATTATTAACACCTCTAACACTAATGCAATAAACTAAAGATGCAACCACTAAAATAATACCGCAAAGTATACAGCTAAAAATTCAGTAGGAAATCAAAATGAGTATACTAAAATATATTCTAAATATATTCTATACGTATACTAAAATATATTCAATTAACCCAAAAGAAGGAAAGAAAGGAAGAAAAGTGGAACTTAAAACAGATGTGACAAATACAAAACAAATGGCAAAATGACACACCTAAATCCGACTCTATCAGTAATTAGAATGAATACCAATGTATTAAACATTACAATTAAAAGATCGAGTGGATTTTTTTTTAATTTATTTTTAACTGAGGGAACATTGCTTTACAATGGTGTGTTGATTTCTGCCATACGACAATGCAAATCAGCCATACTTGCACATATATCAACCTCCCACTTGAGCCTCCTGCCCCTCCCCCCTCCCAGAGTGGACTTTTTTTAAAGTAAGTCTCAATTATATGTTATCTATAGGAGATACACTTGGAACAGTTTCTTTGTAAATAGTTGAAATGAAAAGAAAAGAAAAGGAAGAACTACGCAAACATACCATGAGGACCTCTAAAAGAGTCGCATGTCCAAACTCACAGGGCTAAAACACAGGAGACACACAGGGTACTTGCTCCCACCGCGGATGAACTAGGTGAAGGACCCAGTTTCTCACCCCACTCACCTCCCTCAGCACTTCATCCTCTACAGGTACACCAAAGTCAGGCGTTGCCACCATTCCCTCTCCCCCTGGATCTTTGAGAACGTAGTACAGAATCACCACTCCCCCTGAAAATGCCACTAACTGGTTGCTCTCCTGGACCACAGCATTCCAGGATATCTTGGGAAGCCAATGGAGGGGCCCACACTGGTGTGAGATCCACCTGGAAGAGTAGGTACATAATTGAGATGGTTTGGTTTGATTTTATTTTTTTACTCAAGAAATATATCAGGAGTATCTGTTTTTCCAACTGAAAATACTTTCTTATTTTGTAAATGACTGCATCCTTTGTAATGTGAGTATGAGCCATACTTCAATTAATCGGCCCTTAATAAGGGACATTAAGAGGTTTTTCCAGTTCTCCATTAATCATTAATTAATGAATATTCCAGTGCAGTCTAATACAATACTGCACTGGAACAGTATCCTTTTTAAAAGCAGGTTGGCTGGATCAAAGGATATGGACATTTTAGGTTCTGATATTTGTCAAACTGCCTTACAGACAGGTTGTACTAATTTGTACTCTTCTGAACTAAATATTTCCCAAAGCCTTGACTAACACTGTTACATTTTTTTCACACAATGTTTACCTTCATACTAGGCAAGACATGCTATCTCAATAATTAATTCATTAGGAGGGTTGAACATCTTATATTCTGGCCACTTCATTTCTTCTTTTTTAAATTTCCTATTCAACCTATCTGTCCATTTGTTTAGGTTGGTTGTTTTCCTTTCTTTCTTTTCTTTTTTTGCTTTTTAAGAGTCTTATATATACTGAGCTTATTCATCCTACTGGAAATGTTGCAAATATCTTTCTCAGTTTGTCATCTGGCTTTAAATCTTAATCTGAATTTCACAAGGCAGATGTTTTTGTTAAATGTTAGTGTTAAATAAAACTTACATAGTAGGAACCTATGGGGTGTTTTGATTACAAGATTAAATATTTAGATTAAACCTGATCCATATATTCCTAAATAATCTACAGAGAACTCAACCTTCCTCCAGGAGCAATGGTCTAAGCTCTGGGAATAGTACGACATTGATTAAATATCTTCTGATGACACTGTGTTTCTTGCTTGCATACTTATCGCTTCCCAGTCTCATCTCCTTAACTCCCAAAAGTCTCATGGAGGCACAGGGGCAAGCCATCTGCATGGTCATTCCTTTGCAAGGCTCCCCCTTTTGAAAGGTGATGTACCTTCCAAAGTTTAGTCCAAGCGTTGGAACCTAACCTCTGTCTTTGTGCATTTGTTTGAATAATCCTAAGGAACCAACAAGCACTTCGCATTATGTTTGGCCTGTGTTGGATGGCAATCCCCTTGAAGTGCCTCTCTGGTCACCAGTGGAGTTGCTCTGTCCCCTCCCTAAAAGGGAGAAAAGATAAGACGACAGAGAGTCAGATCAGCAAGGGGGAAACCCATGGCAGGACTCCACAGCTCAAGGTCTTGCCCCCGCCTCCTCTTCAGGACTGGGGTTGAAATGAAGGTTGTCATCTGTGAACAGGCCCAGCCTTTAGTCGACAAAGCCCAGTCATTGCCAAACCTCAATGGCCTCCAAGTGCACTGTGGCAAGAGTCCACTCAGAGAGATGACTTCACCAGCTCAGAGTAGAGCCAAGAACCGAAATACTTTGTCTTCTGCTGTTTATTTTTAAATCATGATTATGTGTTCCCTCTTCTTTCAGGGACATCAAACATGTAGGAACATTGTGCAGGGACTTCTGGGGGGCCTGGCCACTGGCAAGAGCACAGAGGAGATGTCAGGCAGGTGCAGGGAACAGCATATCCGTGGCAGATGTTCAGAGGGCTGACCACACTTGGCTAGACTTGTGGTTCACGAAGTGCATCTGGTCCCAAGGCTGTGGTCATCTGGGAACAGTCATGGGGCACATGGCTCTCCTTCCCTAAGAATACTACTCCCTCCACTGCATCCTCCAGAGGAAGCTGCTTATTTGCAAGATCAAGAGGTGAAGCTGACATCTTCCTTGACCTCAGGCTCCTCCAAAGCAGTATTTCTTCACTCTGTGCAAACCCCAGCTCTTTGCAGGCTCATACCTGCAGGCAATCTCCCCACTACCAACTCCCTCTCACTGATCATTTGTTAAAGATTCCAGTGTCAGATGAACAATTATCTCCACCAACCCAAGTCCCTAGATGACCTCAACACCCACACCCAGCACCCAGCTTTAACTCCCTTGACCTTCTAATCAACAGAGACCTTTATCTCAATTCCACCTTCACCATCACTCTTATCATTACCCACTAGATCTTGTCTTCATCATCTGAAACTTGAATCCAGTCACCCTGGTTTCCAACTATAATCTTGAATTTTTTCAGCTCACTCATTTTCAGGCACTATTGCAATATAAATATGTTCCTCCAAATTATATAGGTACCTTCTGCCCTCATTTCTTTGTCTTTCTCCCTCTCTCCCTTCCCTCCCTCTATGTGTCACATCCTCAATCAACCTGAAATGTCATGGTTTAACACCAAAATCCCTCTCTCATCAATACCCTCAGATCAAACCCTTGTCTCTTTGATGTTTCACCCACCCAACAAAACTGCAGCCCTGGATCATTTGGACCAATGCATTCTCTGTGCCTAAATCTAGGCAGCTAACCCCTATGGATGAAATTTAGCTCAACCGTAGGCTTGGAGTCGTTTATGTATATCTTGCTACCAACTAACACGACACTGCTCTCATATCTCCAGAGGGCTGGTTCAAATCTTTACTCTCCAACCTCTGACTTTACTTCTGCACTCTTTCACCTCTCACTCCAGGGAGACAAGCTTCCCACTCCTTCACAGAAGAGAGAGCTGCCAGTGAATGGGGTTTTTGCCAGATGCTAGCCATCAAACCTACCAACTATCCCATCTGCCTCCTTTCCTCTTCCCTCTCACTTAAATGAATTATGTTCTTCTTTTGCTCAAAGCTAAGCCTTCCACTAGTTCTTCCTCTGATCTGCTTCATTCTTAGAAGTCTCAGTCTATTGATTATCTACCCTCTTGTCTCTAACTCCTGTGTCTTGATGTTAATTCCTTGCCATCAGTACTTAAACATGCTTAAATCTGCCCAAGTTGAAGCAAAGATAAAACAACCTTCTTCAACCTGAGGTACCACCACAACCCTTCCCAGACTCATTTCCCCAATTATAGTCAGAAATGTTAAAACTTCTTTCTATAAAATATAACACATACAGAAACCCAATGTTAGTGAATAATTAATTAATTCAGTCAGTTCAGTTCAGTCACTCAGTCGTGTCTGACTCTTTGTAAACCTGTGAACTGCAGCACACCGAGCCTTCATGTCCATCACCAACTCCCAGAGTTTACCCAAACTCATGTCCATTGAGTCGGTGATGCTATCCAACCTTCTCATCCTCTGTCATCCCCTTCTCCTACTGCTCTCAATCTTTCTCAGCATCAGGGTCTTTTCAAATGAGTCAACTCTTCACATCAGGTGGCCAAAGGATTGGAGTTTCAGCTTCAACATCAGTCCTTCCAATGAACACCCAGGACTGATCTCCTTTAGGTTTATTAGAAAGTAAATAACTTTGTCAAGATGTTCAAGAAATTCTAGTCCTTTAACTGTATCTGAGTCTCCATTCATTTGAGAAGCCAAAAACAATCCTGAAATATTTTTCTTTACTTTTACTAATTTTTGCCATTTGTATTTCTTTTGTGGCAAATTACAAGTTCATGTATGCTAGCACTTTTCTGTTGGAGTTTCAAGCTTTCATTGTAACATTCCACATAATAAAAATTAATATTTTGCCTTTAAAAAAAAGGAATGGTACTTTTCTAGCTACCCCAAAAGTCATTCAGGTTCTCCACCTCAATGATAAATTCCTCTTTCCCAAAAAACAATCACCATTTTGACTTTCATAGTAATCACTTTATTGTGTGTTTTCATAATTGCATCTGGAGAAGAAAATGGCAACCCACTCCAGTATTCATTCCTGAAGAATCCCATGGACAGAGGAGCTGGCAGGCTACAGTCCGTGGGGTCACAAGTGTCGGACATGACTTAGCAACTAAGCCACCACCATAGTTGCATCACCATAGTTGTGTCCCTTGACACTGTAGTTTAGTTTTGCCCATGGGTGCTTTGATACATCTTTTGAATATATATTATCTACATGTTCCCCCTTGATCTCTTTCTTTTCCTTTTCCTCACAATGTTTCAATTAAAGAACCTTGGTCATTTGACCTGCAGAGTTTCTCCCAGTCTGGATCTTGCTGACTGCACATTCTTCGTGAAGTTCAACATGTTCCTCTGTCTTCCTCTGTCCTCTGTTTTCCAGTACATTGGCCCCTGGATCTGGGAGCTTAGTCAGGCTCCATCTGATTCATTTGACAAGACTATAGGTGGTGTTTCTTTCATCAGAAAGTGTTTAAAGTCCAGTTGTCTTTCTTTTTAAATGTTGGCAATTATTGATGCACAATGTCTAGACCCTAATTCTATCATTTCCTTTTCCAGCTGAAATTCTTCTGTAAAAGATGCATTTCCTCTTTTACATCTTGGTTACATGTTGGTATCGCTGCTATGGAAAAGACTGGATAAATGCTTGATTCTGTCCTTATCTTTACCCAGTTGTTAAGATAATAAATTTATTCCCTAATATCCTCTCAAGGTGGCAAGTGGTTTTTTTGTTTTGTTTCATTTTTGAGTATTATTATGAACTCATGAATTCCCATCTATTGCCAGTGGAAGCCTCTTTAAATTGGCTCCTGGGTCCCTTTAACACAGACCTAGCAGCTTTTATAACTCCCTTGCTATGTGATATGGCAAGATAGTCCAGGCTTATCTTTTATATTTTCTGTCCCAGACCCAGAATTAGCCATTTTTCCTAGAAGTCTTGATTTCTTTTAATGGAAATGATTTTTCAAGATCACAGTCTTGGTGATAAGGGTGCTCATGGATATTTAGACCGATGGCTTAAGAACATTATCTTCACTCCTCTGTCCCCACTTACTCCTTGGCACATCCAACTTAATTTCTGCCACCACCAATATTCTCACCAATTGCTACGTGAAACTGGTACATCTGAATCTTTGTTGCTAATGGATAGAATTGACCTCTCCTTTCTTCTTGAAATACTCAGTAGCATTGATACACATGGTATCACCTCTTTTTCCTCTTACATTTTCAAGTGCTTCTTCTCATTCCCCATGGTGTCCCCCAGCCAGCCCTTAAATGCTGTCCTGAAAGGGTTGAGGATATCTAAAACTTTCCTCTTTTCACTGGACCTCTCTCTCTTGCCTGTATCACCTACTTCATGGCTGAAATTAGTTTCTATGTTGATAATTCCCAAATCTCCTATCAAGATCTCTCTCCAGAAGGCAAGACTAAGCTAGCCAGATCTTCACTTGGATGCCCTACCCAGATACGCATTGCATCCTCATTCCTCCACGTGGTCCTGCTACCTTGATTCCTGTCTAAGTGATCACTGTCTGCATCTTGCCTGTTTCGGGATCCAAGCATCCACCTTTGACTCACTCTTTTCCCTCATCTCTAACACAACTGAAACCTGAAACTGACTCAGGCCAAGCTCCCACCTAGCTGTCCAGTGTATTTCCACTTCTCTCCATCAATATTAACCTTCCCCCAGCTCATGCCACCACCCTCCAGCTGCATCTAAGCAACAGCCTCCTACCTGATCTCCTGCCTCCCGAGAGGCCCCTCCAGTCCATTCTCAGTCTTTCCAAAACACAAACTGGATCATGTCATTCTATTGTTTAAATGTCTCCACATCAGTCTTGGAATAAAGTCCAAGGTTTTTCTCGAGTTTTTTTTTTTTTACAAGACCTCTGCTCTTTTCAGAGAAGTGAGCAGATAAGTTCTCCTTCTGCTTATGGTAGTTTGGGTTGAGACCTCTACCCCTGGAAAACAAAAGAGCCAAATGGATATAATCCTACTGTCACTTAACCCATCTCAGGTCTTACCGGTCCATCGCAGACATCTGGACACATTAACAAACAACAGGATGGAGGCTCTCAGCTGCCACCTACTGTACAGAGATTCAGCACTGCCTCCCAAGACTCACTCTATTATTTCGTGGTGGCGATTTCCCCAAGAGGTGCCTCACGTGTGTTCAGAAACAGTTTTGGTCATGTTCTTTTATAACTCACCATGGCCAGAAAGGTGAACTAAATTGACTGATCTTGTTAAAATCCTGGGCAGAGGTGGGAGGAGAGTGAACACGGTTGGCAGCTTCCACTAGGACCACTCGATTAACGTGGAGGAGAAGCCATCCTGTAGAGAAGAGAGAACTGTTATCAGCAAAACAGGGGAAGGGGAGCTGGGCAGACAAGATGATGGGGCTCCCCAAGAGCAGGGAGGGAGGACATCATCAACTGGTAACAAAACGGTGGCCTACGGAAGGAGGAGATGTGTCCATGGTCCCCAGAGGAGGAAGTTACAGAGCTCAAAATCCAGGGTGCTTCCCCTGCTCACCCAGTTCCTTTGCAGGAAGGCTGGGCACAGTTTAGAAAGAGCCAGGAATGCTCACGAATTCACAGGCCAGTTCTTCCCCATCCACTGTCAAATTTGAGCATACCCTGGAACAAAGGTAAAGGCATGGTCTGTTTAACAGCCCAGCATCCCCTCAACAAGAACCCCAGGCTCCCAGGCTCCCAGGCTCCGCTAGGTGGAAACTGCCACAGAACAGACACCCAGAACACTCAGCCTTCCTCAACTCAGAAAATGGCCATTTTATGGAGTTGAAACTTAGCCCTTTTGCCCAGGCTCAATCCAAGTACTTCCTGACTCACACCCACATCAGCCAACCCTGTGATGCCAAGATCCTACAATAAGCAAATGACCCTCCCTGCTCATTTAGACTTTTGCTTTCTCTCCATCATTCCAGAATTTCCTTTTCCATTTGTATAACCTTAGAGCTTCCCTCTCACCTCCTTCTGTAAGACTTCTCTTCTTTAAACCAAGTCCCAACCCAACCTCCAAATCTCAGACTGCTCAACAGAAAGAAGCTGGAACTGTGAGCAGAAACCGTGAAGGTGGAGCATCCTGGGACTGTTTCCCCAATGACACCGAGCCAGTTCCTCCTCTTCTCAGGCTTAAGTTTGCCCTTCCCAATGCCAAGCACACACGCACCAGACTTTCCTCCACCATCTGACCACTATAAACATGAAAGACCCCCTTCTTTCCTCCTGATGCCAGTCTCCAACACTCACACCCACCGGGGTTACATTCTGCTCCCAGGCTAGACATGAATGGTGGGAAGAGATGGTCTTGGCTCTTGAGATTTGGGGGTCCAGGGAAGTTTCTGTTTTCAAAATAAACCACATGACTCTTTCAGATTTGGGGGCTGAAGAGCAAAAGGAACAGGGATATGAGAGAAGTTTCAGGGCTGATTGCCAACACTTTTCCCCGCTCTCCAATTTCTTTAACTGGGAGAATCTCAAGGGGGAGCCGGCCACGTGGTCTTGATTTAGTACAGTTTCACTCATCAGGCTGGTATCCTCTCAGGCATACTGGACAGCCAACAAGCGAGCCTTTTCACAGCCCCTTCCCTTCCATCCCAGTGCCTGGCCCGTGGCCAGGAGGGAGGCCCCAGAGCAGGAGCCTCGTGCAGCCTCCCAGGAAGCTGCTCCTGCCGCATAAAATCCCTTCCAGCTGAGCCAGGAGGAAGCTCTGCAGAGGATCACACAAGTCAGAGAGTCAGGACAGAAGGCCCAAGAAGTCAAACTCTGAAAGGAAGCCTTGAGACGGGGCACAGGTCTGATGGACACTTGTGACCATAGGCACGGATGACACCATGGACAGCACCACGCACAGCCAGCCCCCGTGAGTGCCACCTCCCCTCACACTGGTTCACATTCACAAGGGGCACAGTCCCTGCCTGCTGGAGAGACATGCCCAGTGAGCTCTGTCCCTGCAGCTGGGACCTCCCTGACTCCCAAAGTCCCTGCCAATCCTGTTTGTCCCTCCCAAAGTCCCTGTTGATCCCATGCATGGACCCTTGCTACACACTCACACACATTCCCAAGAAGACCATTATCAGGGAAAGCCACTTTAGCTATGCCAAGAGTTCACTCTTCAGTCCAGATGAAGAGCTAGAATAAGTGTGTCTGCTCCCCACAGCTGCCTGCAGGATGGGGTCTGTTCACTGAGATCCTGCACTGTGATGGAATCGTACAGCCAGCTCCTGCGTCTCAGGTGTGTGTCTGTGCCAATGAACACGTGCCCATTAAACACCGAGGCCCTCAGACTTGCAGAAATGTAGAAAGGTCTCCTGAGAGCTCCAGCAAGTTCCTTCTGGAGTTGGCTGTTGGAGATCAGGGATGAACTCTGGGAAGTCAAAGAGGGGGCACCAAACAGTTCATGAGGGCTCCTTTCTCACTTGGTGGCTTTTTCTAAGCATGATCCTAAAGCCAGCAAAGGCATAAACCCAGCCACGGTCTAGCACTAGATGCGTTTTCCCACCAAAGGATCCTCCATGGAACGCCCCTTCCTGAAAGTTGATTGGAGTCATGTTCCCAGACTTTTGAGTAGAGCCTGCCTTAATTGTGTGTCTTCTTGTCTAGCCAGGGATGCCTGCCCCCTAGATGTCCAGCCTTCACACTCACAAGCTGCAAAGCAGCTCATCAGATCTGTCCTGGGGCCCTGCTTGGTGGAAGGAGAACTCCGAAGCTCCCTGGGGTTCAGTCTATAACCAACCAGGAGACCCACTGTGGGTGCAAAGGATGAACCAGGCAGGGTGTTCCCCAGGGACGAGGTGCCCTATCCCCCAGATTAGGGAAGGGACACATTTAATGATTGGGAAACACATCAATGGTGACAGAGGAAAGAGTCAAACTCAGAAACTGGCTGTTCTGTTTCCAAGACCAGAAAGTTGTAGAACATGCTGTTTTCCAGCCAGATGGGTGTGGTGTTTCCCTAAAGAAATTCTCAGCTATGCTCAGTTTTGGGACTATCCCGGGGTTGATGGCCTTCACAGATGATGGCAAGGGATAGAAGCCAATACTTCATTTTCCAAATGGGAAACTGAGGCCAGAGGAGAAGTCAGTCCTGTCCAAAGCAGTGCAGAGCCGGGCTGTGAAACCAGGCTGTTCAAGCAACTGATAACACAGGCTTCAGAGACAGGAGGTCCTGAGTTCAACCCAGACCCGACAGTGGGCCACTGGTCAGCACCAGCATCTCCAAGACCAGCATCCTTGCTGATGAAGTAAGAACCCCACCAGCCCACAGAGTTAGATGAGTTCTCAGTGGGACACTAAATGGAAAAATCCAGCATGCAGTAGGTGCTTCATAAATGCCGAGCTCTGCCCCTTCCTGCTTCTCCCTTCTTCCACTACTCTGAGCACTGTCTCAGCAGCTTCCTGACCATTTGACCTGGCCCAAGGTTAGGAGACCTGGCCCAGGCTGAGAAGGCTGCCCCGGTGGATGGGAGCACATTTGGCGCAACCCGTTACTGGGCCAGGGCCACCTGAAGCCCAAGATTCCTGGGTGGGTAGGAAGACCCTTTCCCTCCAGCTAGAGTTCAAACCCTGCACCACCCTTCCCCTTGCGTTCCAATCCATCACATCAGCAGTACCAAGAAGGGAGACCCCTCCTCGTTTGGTGGCCTTGGTGGCCCTCCCTGAGAAGGAGAGAAACCAGATCCATAGGGTCTCGAAGCCCCATGTGTAGCTGAGGATTCTTGTCATTGGAGGATCCTGTAGGGCTTCCCTGGGCTGGAGGAGCCCACAAGCTTCATGGCCCCAGAAGGCAGAACCAGGCCACAGGGACAGCTACAGCCTACTGGGAAGTCAGGGAACTGTCATACCTGCTGCATCTATACTGCTTTTCCATAGAGAAATCATTACCGGAAGCTTCCTATCTATTTTCTCATCTCAGAGTGTAATGGGCCCTCTTGAAAGGGTCACCTCCAAGATAGATCATAGCAGAAGATGACCACCTGCCAAATAATTTGGAATTTCTAGGGATTTCTATTAGAAATTCACTAGGAATTTCTCCAGTGACTCAGAGAGGAGAGAGGTGGCTTTGAGGTCATTTCCAGACCAACGTGTCTTCAAGGCGTCAGAGGATTAGAGTCTAGCTCCATCGGAATTTCAGGGCCCTGATGGATAACCACAAACATCACACAGTGAGAAGCTGGTTGCCTTTACAGGGCCCAAAAGGATACCTCCTAAGCCAGGTGTGTCCAACAACTTAGCCGCCCGTCCCCAGCCAGGAAAGCCCAAGCTAAAATGCCAGGCCTCCCTCCCCAACCCAGAAATTGGAAACTCACTTGCAACATGAGCCTAGCAGAGCAAGATCTATGGTTACTGACCCAGTGAGGGATGGGGGCGCTACCTGTGATTGGCACCTGCTGTGAAGCATTCCGGGCTGAGCCTCCCAGGACACACACATCTCTGTCGGCTCAGTCTCCACACCATTAACAAGCAGAAATTTCCCTTGACTGGTCCTCACCAGGCTAAATGGGGTGGAGGAAGGTGCTTTCCTGGGACAAAGAGAGTCACTTTGCCCGGAAACTTATCATCGCCAAAGTGGGCCGTCTCTCTCTCTGGATTCTAAGACCTGCTACTAAGACATGCCAGGGATGGTGAGAGAGATGTCAACTATAGTCCAAGCCCAGGAAGTGGTGGAGCCTGGGAGTTCACAAAAAAGGCTTCAAATCACAGAGGAGGAAGAGGAAGCTTGCATGAAAACACAGGCCCTCTCATCATCTCTGCCTTAATTCTTGAGGCTTATGGAAGCTTTGTAGCCATTTTCATTTGGTTTGGTTTGGTTTGGTTTGTCAAGGTAAGGGTGGGCTAAGAACCAGAACATCATATATCCCCATGTCCTTATACGTGACCCACCCTTGTGGTTTTCAAACTATGCTTTATGGAACCCTGTGGATGCAAAGAGTCCTTTAAGGAGTGCTGGGGCAAAGTAGGGCCCTGCCACTGACCATTCCCCCACCCCGCCCTCCCAGGCAAAATGCAAATCCCAGTTTACCCCCCCCCCCCCCCATACGTGGGGCTTTTTTTGGAAGAAATGTTCTCATAGATCTTTTTGAAAAAAAAATTTTTTTTTGGATGCTTCATGCTTTTTAGAAGAGAAAATAAAACCAAGGCCCAAAGAGTGAAGGGAATTGGCAAAAGCCACTGAATGGGATATAATGGTCTGTCTAGTCTGTCTAGTCAGAGTTCTTTTCAAGCAATTCACCCAAACTTTAGCACGACTTTAGAGGAAAAGGTACCCAGGAATATTGAAATTGAGAGGCGATTCTTGTGAATCATTAGAAACACAGACAGATGTATTCTGTCTGTTGGTTTGTTTTTCACAGAGAGAAACCACACACAATCCAGGTTTGACCAGAGCACCCGGGACCTGCACAGGTGGCTGCGCTAGCTTGTCCCCAGGTCACACTGATGGCCCCCACATCACCAAGCCCAGTCTCAGGGCCACCACAAGACCCTGTAAATGCCTCACGTTCCTGAGTTTGTCCGTGAACTTGAGCTTAGAGGCGATCCTAGGGGAGTTACCTGGCTCAGGTATGGAATTTTTCAAGGCCCCAGACCAGAAGGCCCCAGGCAGGGCCCCAGCGGGGCTGAGTCAGTGTCAGGAGGAGACATGGTGTCAGCGTCTAGCTAATGCGCAAATAGATCATGAATAATTTGCTGGAAGCAGCTGAAGGCCATACGCGTTCTACAGCCATCAAATGTAGACTGTACATTGTTTTCAAACTTATTTCATTTTCTCTTTTGCCAAAAAAGGGGGAAAAAAAGACACAAGTTTTGGGCCATGAGATCAACCCTGTTCATCTGCGCTATGGCCCTGTGTTCTCCAGGCCTGGGCTTTTATTGGTGTTTTGTCTGCGATGGGCTTTGGCCATGGAAATGCGAACAAAATGAGGTAACTCACACTTAAATCTTCTGGATATATTGTGGCTGATGGCTAGTGCCGCTGAGTGTCGGCGGAGATAGGCAGGCAGGCAGGCAAGCGCCTGATTCGAGTGGCCATGTGGCCAGGGGCCAGCATGTTCCTCAGATAAGGGGTTCAGACCACTGGTCAGTAATGGAGAGGCTCAGGGCTGCAGGACAGGATGAGCTTGGCTGTAGGCTGTGGTGTCTACTTCATGACACTGAGCACTAAGCGTCATCCTCTCCTGGGCGGCAGTGGGACCCCCATTCAGCACAGGGGGACTTCACTGCCCTGAATGGAGCACACAGCCTCTGACAAGGGGAAATGGTCAAATGGAAACCACAGCCTGCTCTTCTGTAGCCTGTCCTCGTTCACCCCTGCAGAAGTGAAGGAAGAGCGAAGAGGAAGAGGGGGTCAGATGCGGGGGTCGGAGTGGTGGGGGTGGGGGGGTGGGGGTAAAGGACACAAATAATGAGAGAGATTGGACATCCCAGTCGCCAGGAGGCTGGGGATCAAGCCAAACTTGATTTAGAAAAATAAATGTGACATTTCTTACACCCAAATGATGGGGATCAGATTCGCCCTGGTTATACTTGTTTTAGGGGCTTCTCCTGTGGCTCAGCAGTAAAGAATTCGCCTGTAATTCAGGAGACACTGGAGACTCAGTTTCGATCCCTGGGTCGGGAAGATCCCCTGGAAGAGGAAATGGCAACCCACTCCAGTATTCTTGCCTGGAGAATCCCATGACCAGAGGAGCCTGGCGGGCTAGTGACCATAGGGTCACAGAGTCAGACACAACTGAAGCAACTTAGCACACATGCATACTTGTTTTAAGTGTATCAAACTTAAAATCTGCCAGCTGTCCTCATCTACAGATACTAAGCATCCTTTTTTTTAAATCAGCTCTTCTGTGGTGACTCTGCTCAGCCCCAGAAGTTCCCCTGCACACCCAGATCCTGCAACATGTAATGGGGGAAATTTGGGGCCTGGCTGAGGGCTTTGTGTTTAGAAAAGTGAAAGTGAAGATAATGTTCTTAAGACATCAGTCTAAATATCCATAAGCATCCTTATACCAAGATTGTGATCTCAAAAGATCATTTCCATTAAAAGACATCATGACTTCTAGGAAAAATGACTAATTCTGGGTCTGGGACAGGAAATATAAAAGATAAGCCTGGACTATCATGCCATATCACATAGCAAGAGAGTTATCAAAGCTGCTAGGTCTGTGTTGCATGTGTGTGAAAGTCGCTCAGTTGTGACCCCCTGGACTATACAGTCCATAGAATTCTCTAGGCCAGAATACTGGAGTGGGTAGCCATTTCTTCCTCCAGGGGATCCTTCCAAATCCAGGGATGGACCCCAGGTCTCCCACATGCAGGCGGATTCTTTACCAGCTGAGCCATCAGGGAAGCCCAAGAATATTAAAGCAGGTAGCCTATCCCTTCTCCAGCGGATCTTCTCAACCCAGGAATCAAACCGGGGTCGCCTGCCTTGCAGGTGGATTCTTTACCAGCTGAGCTACCAGGGAAGCCGTATTGCATTTAGAAAGTCATTGGTAAACACCTGAAATGCCCCCAGGTTAAGAGTAAACAGAACTCTCCCTAGATGAAGAGTGGCATGGGGGCGGATGGTGGGGGGTGGTGGCTTTTCTTTCCTTCCACATACTCACCTATTCAACCAAAGTTTCAGGGGCCACTTCACTAGGCATATCCGCTGCTCATCAAGATCTGTTTCTTTTCTTCTTTCTGGAAGCAGAAGACCCTCTCGCAGTTAGAAGGGGCCTCACAACTAATTCTAGTCAATGGGCTGTGAACAGAGGTGATGAGTGTCACCTCCAAGCTAATGCATAAGGAGCAGTTAGGGGAACTGCCTTCATCCCCTTCTCCTACCATTGCATCAAGAGAGACTGTACTCCAGACAATCTAGATCCAAGTGAAAGAGCTTCCAGCAGCTTAGAACCTTGAGTCACTCTGTGAGGAGCAGTCTCTGTCCCAGATCTGTGACAGACAAGAGGCATGAACAAGAAATAAAACACTGAGCACCAAGGAATTAATGCTTTCGAACTGTGGTGCTGGAGAATTCTCTTGAGAGTCCTTTGAACTGCAAGGAGATCAAACTAGTCAATCCTAAAGGAAATCAACCCTGAATATTCATCAGAAGGACTGATGCTGAAGCTGAAACCTCAGCTACCTAATGCAAAGAGCCAATTCATTGGAAAAAACTCTGATGCTGGGAAAGATTGAAGGCCAAAGGAGAAGGGGGCAGCATAGGATGAGATGGTTAGATAGCGTCACTGACTCAATGGACATGAATCTGAGAAAATCCTAGGAGACAGTGAAGGACAGGGGAGCCTGGCGTGCTGCAGTCTATGGGTTCACAAAGAATTGGACACGACTTAGCAACTGAACAAGAACAACAAGATGAAACCACTGGGATTTCCAGGTTGTTTTGGAACTTAACCTTGCCTCGCCTGACAGCTACAGCAGCCAACCTCAAAAAACCTATCCTCAAAACTCAAAATAAGAATTTTAGAGGGAGAGTCAGAAATTAGAAGAATATAGAGAGAATGGAGAACATAAGGGGAAAAGCCACAGAAAGCAGGGCCTGGCGGGCTACCAAGAGGACCTCTAACAAGTTCATGGTCTGAAGGTCAATCCCGCCCTGTTCCACCCCAGCCAGCAACTACCCCCCACCACTCAGAAAGGCCCTCTGCTCTGCCCTCTCACCAGCCTTCCTTAGTCACCCATCTCAGCTGGATGAAGAGTGGGAGAGACCGAATACCAGGAGCTGGGGACATGACCGGCCATATAATTCAGGAGCCCAGGGAAGACTGAAATTATGTTCAAAACTTAGGAAAACTTTCAAGGCGGTGATGGCGTAAGGCCCTTCAAAGCAGAGATACCCACCAAGTGGGGAGGCCTCAGGACAGAGGCAAGCAGGAATGAGAGCCTCAAATGGGGTCTCCGAGCCTCTAAGGCTGAGTCACGCTGCACCCCATTCCTAAAACACCCCCAGGAAACCAGCAGCTCCTGGAGAAGCCCAAAGGGCCTTGCAGCCAGTGAGCAGGGCACGTGCATCCTCCAAAGTCAGACCTTGCCCTGCACTCGGAGTCAGATGGGATGCTGGGAGAGCTGGAGCTGTGAGCTCAGCCCTGCAGTGGCCCGGAGATGCAGGCATGAGGTCTAGACCCCCTGCCTCCCAGAGGCCGCTGCCATCCACAGTGAGGAGGATGAGTCATTGTCTCAGACCCACACGGGGGAAGAGGCCACCAGGATGAGCTCTCTGGCAACCCCTGGGCAGTGCCAGGCATTCTCCAAGGAGGCACTGAGACACCTCAGCAGCTCGGGGCTCAGTGCCGAGGAAGAGGAAGGGAAATCCCAGGCTGGGAAGGTCATTAGCAGCTCGGCACTCTTACACACACAGGAATACCGTGTCCCCACAACTCAAGGGATGTCACCCACACCTGGCCACCCTTCTCTTTGGTCCAAAGATGCAACCCGAGGTGAGAGAAAGAGGTCCGGTCTCAGCCCCCTCACTGACCTACTTCGTGACCCTGGCCACCGCCCCCTTCTCTCTCCAAGACTATTTCGTCCACAGTAAAATCCAAAACTGGGTTATGTGATCTCAGAGGCACTGCTGTCTCCAGAACCATGACTGATCCTGAGAGGACTCTTCCCTGAGTGGGACAAGTCACGTCAGCCCTGGGGACTGAGTTCCAAGTCCTCCTGAGAACAGAGCAGGAGACGGGGGCTGTGTGACTTTACCTCCTTCCCGGCTTTTCTGAGGAGTCAGCCTCCTTGTGGGGTCCCTGGGGCCCCTCTGCTCAGCCACAGGTCATGTGGTGCGATTTCACCCTGTGGGGGCCACCCCAGGCTGGGGTTTCACCATGGAATCTGCCAGAAACCGCTGTCCAGCTGGCAATGTGCGGGATCTCGGGCAAAGGCCATGTGTAAATCACCCATAAAATCCCTCTCTTGCTCCCCACCCAGCTCTAATGGACCCCACAGCATAATTTATGAAGCCCAAGTGGGGAAGACTTCATCCCTCGCCTCGGGCCATAAAGCACAGGGTCTCCTGGTCCTTCCCCAACCACCCCCTGGGTCCTAGGCTGGAACAGAGAACCTTCCCTGGTGCATGTGCTTAAGGCCCCAACCCAGGGGGGCTGCTTCAGTCTTGCGAAGGACTGGGTGTCACATCTCAGAACAAGGACTTGGGCAGAAGCACAGGGTTCCCAGAGCTATTTAACACCATCACTAGAGCAGAGACTGGCACCGTTATGTGGCATTTTATAAACTTTTTCCAGTACCTATTTCATTATTAAAATGAAAGCAAGGCCTATATAGAGTTACAAAGTCAGTTCAATTCAGTTGCTCAGTCATGTCTGACTCTTTGCGACCCCATGGACTGCAGCACACCAGGCCTCCCTGTCCCTCACCAACTCCAAAGTCAAATAGCCCAGAAATTTACACAACCAACAGAAAAACCCCCATAAATACTGAAATAACCATCTCATGAGAATCTAAGCCTCCTCTACAGATCCAACCAGTCCATCCTCAAGGAGATCAGTCCTGGGTGTTCACTGGAAGGACTGATGTTGAAACTGAAACTCTTAATACTTTGGCTACCTGATGCGAAGAGCTGACTTGTTGGAAAAGACCCTGATGCTGGGAAAGATGGAAAGCTGGAGGAAAAGGGGACGACAGGGGATGTGATGGTTGGATGGCATCACTGACTCAATGGACATGAGTTTGGGTAAACTCTGGGATTTGGTGATGGACAGGGAGGCCTGGTGTGCTGCAGTCCATGGCGTCGCAAAGAGTCGGACACAACTGAGCAACTGAACTGAACTGAACTGAACAGATGTAGAAACTGTAGGGAGAGAGATCAAGAAGCCTGTCTGTGGTCACTCGACCCGTCTGTAATGAAGCCCAGGCCCTCTGACCACCTGAGGTCACCAGTCCCTCGAGAGGGCACCCGCTACACATTCGGGAGCTGGGAGACTCAAAGAGCCTCCTGTCTATTCCTGAGTCCCACACAAACCCTGAGGCACAGATCATCCTAAAGAAAGTAAGAGGGCACTTCCCTGGTGGTCCAGGGGCCATGACTCAGAGCTCCCGACGCAGGGGGCCAGGTGCGATCCCTGGTCAGGGAGCTAGATTCCACGTGCCCCAAGTAAGAGTCCGCATACTGCAACTAAAAAGATCCCATATGTAGCGACTAAGCCCTAGTGTAGCCAAAGAAACAAATAAATAAAAACTTTTTTAGTTTTAATTTATTTTTTATTTTTATTGGAGGACAGTTGCTTTACAATGCTGTATTAGTTTCCGCCATGCGGCAAAGTAAATCGGTTATATGCATACATGGGCTTCCCAGGTGGCACAGTGGTAAAGAATCTGCCTGCCAGTGCAGGAGACCCAAGACACTCAGTCCCTTGGTCAGGAAGATCTCCTATAGAAGGGCAGGGCAACCCCCTCCAGTATTCTTGCCTGGAGAATCCACTGGGCAGATGGCAGGCGACAGTCCATGAGGTTGCAAAGAGTTGGACATGACTGAAGTGACTGAGTACAGCACAACACATATGCATATGTATAATTTTTTCCCCTCTTTTTTGAATTTCCTTCCTATTTAGGTCACCACAGAGCACTGAATAGATTTCCCTGTGCTATACAATAGGTTCTCGTTAACTAGCAAACCCACTTCCCAGGCGGCACAGTGGCAAAGAATCCACCTGCCAACGCAGGAGACACAAGAGATGCCGGTTTGATCCATGGGTCGGGAAGATCCCCTTTAGGAGGAAATGGCAACCCACTCCAGTATTCTTGCCTGGAGAACCCCCTGGACAGGGGATCCTGGTGGGCTACAGTCCATGGGGTCACAAAGAGTCTGACACAACTGAGGATTTACCCCACGCACACAAGACCCAGAATAGCCAAATAGATAAATGAATTAATTTTTTAAAAAAAGAAAGATGGGAAGAGAGATGGGAAACAGGGTCCTTCCTGTGCCTGTGTGGGTTCTGGAATTCAGTACCTTACCCTCCAACAGGCCCCTCTGCTCTCAGCTCAGCAGCCCAGGTCCTCTTGCCCCCATGCAGGGCTCACAAGGGAGGGTCTGAGCTAGGGCTGGAGGTACACGGGGAGAGGAGGGAGGAAGGTGTCCAGTCTGACACTTGGGGGCTGGGGGTGCTGACAGTCAGAACAGACTCCAGGGGAGGGTAAGACACAAATTGGAAGCTTGAATGAAAAATGAACGAGCCCCTCATTTAGGGACAAATGAACTTGCGGCACCTTTGGGGCCTGGGGAAATGGCCCTGCAGGCCATGAGGAAGGCAGCCAGAGACTACCAGGGCCAGACCACCCGCTGGACTTGCGGGGAGGGGGACCCCAGCTATGGCAGGATGACAGTGGCCAGGGGGCTCTCATTCTGAGCAAGATACCTGTGCCAAGTGGACCTGGCCCAGCCAGAGTCGCGTGATCTGGGACAAGTCCCAGAGTCATTTGAACCCCCCAAAGCACCCAGAAGGCTAGGATAAAGGATGTTAGGAGAGCTCAGGATAGTACATTTTATGTCCTTAAGTAGAATCGCAGAGAAAAGGAGAAAAGCATCCGTGCGATGGCAGACTTCTCCCAGCCCCAGCAGAGTCCTCTCCACAGCCTGCCTGACCAATAACCATCCCTCACTCACCTTCAGTACTCTGCCAAGGGCACGCATGCCGCTAGAAGTCTGCTCATTTCTTGGTTGAAATTCATATTTTTGAAAGCTATTTTTTTATTATTTTCATAATTTCTTTTCACAATTTCTCCTAACTGGCTCACACTTAATCTCTCAAAGCAGATTTTTGCCACATTTTTTCCCTCCTTAACTTGTAACTAACGATCTCCAAATGCAACTCCCTGGGCACTCGCTCAGGCAGTCGTGCAACCGATTTTATTGAGCATCTACGAGGTGCTAGGCACTGGAGCAGAAGAGAACATGAAAGAGACAAGACCTCCTGCCCCATAGACCCTAGATGTATTATTGCTTGTAATAACAATACATAAAATACACAGTATGCCCAACAGAGATAAGACAAAAGATAAATCAGGGAAGGGAGGTTAGTACTCAGGGTACTCAGTTTTAGCTAGAGTGGTCAAGAAGACCAAGGTCACATTGAGTAAGGAGCTAAAAGCAGGGAGGGAACAGGCAAGTCACTTGGCAAAAGGCTGAGGCTGCAAAGACTGGGGCACAGATGGGCTTCAGCATTCTGTGCAGCCTGGGGAAAACGCCACTGTTGGCTAGCCACTCAACAGGGAGCTGGGACAGACTTCCCTGGTGGTCCAGACTCCAAGTTCCCAGTGTAGGGGGCCAGGGTTCGATCCCTGGTCAGGGAACCAGATTCCATATGCTGCAAGGAAAGATCTTCCATGCCCCAACAAAGATGGGAGGTCCTGCAACTAAGGCCTGTGCAGCCAAATAAATAAAAATATTTTTTTAAATACACTTCTTAAAAAAGACACCTAGTTACTACCTTAAGAAAAGTAAGGCAAGGAACGAGGAGAGACTTCCCTGGAAGTCCAGTGGCTAAGACTCTGTGCTTTCAATGCAAGGGGCCCAGGTTCGCTCCCTAGTCAGGGAACTAGAGCCCACATTCGATAACTAAGACCCAGTGCAGCCAAATAAGTAAATAAAATTTAAAAACACACAGACACACACACATTAAGAAAAAGAGAGACCTACTTGCTACCTTAAAAAAAAAAGAAAAAAGGAACTGGAATGCAGGGATTTGAGACGTTCTCAGAGATGAACCTCAAATAAAGTACATTAGCACTTTATTATTAGCAACAGATTATGCTGGCGACACACCTCACAATGAAGACGATTCCCAGCGCACCACCACACCGCACCGAGAACACTCTCCTAGCGAACAGCACAACCAAAGCAGCCCCCTCCTTGGAGAAGAGACGGAGCCCACATCCCTCACTGTCCTGTCCCCCTGCGGGACCCCCTCCAGTCTGTCTAGGTCAATCAGTCAGTCTCCATCCTTCTTTAAACCACGGCGCGCAGCTCACACCACGAACGATGGAGACAAGGCACGCTGCACTCGGTTCACACACCACTCAGGTTGCCTTAACCCAGACGCGTGACCTTCTTATTGGGGAGTCCGCGCTCGGGCTGCCCGCCCCCCCTCGCATCCACGTCACCTCCAATACCAGAAACATGGATCACTCGGATCCTTTCCTTTTTTTTAAGATGTTCCCAGGAAAATCTGTATTTAATTTATGGGCAATTTATAATGGAAATAGACCATATAAAATGTATACAAATGTACAGGGCTGTATATAGGACTTGGAAGGAGACAGCTGAGCTTAGCAATAATTAACGTGAAGGGTCTCTCCCCTGCTGCCAGGTAGACGTTTGGATTGCCCACACTTTCATTAAACTTAAACCAGAAAGGGCTCGGGGGCCGAGGTCCAAACATTCCTCAACCCTACAGAGGACGTCAGGACACGAAGCCGACGACAATACATTTCGCCAGGATTGCCGGAGCCTTGTTTAAGTTTAGAAGATGCCTGTATTGCGTTACGTGGACAGAGGGAGCCAGCCCGAGCACCACAATCAATTTTCCGAAGACACAGAACCATTTCCAACCAAACCAACCCCAAACCAACGTGAGGCCGCTAGGGTCTGCAAGGCAGCCAGCAGACACGCGGGACACCTGTCCGTCCCCACCCTGGGGCTCTGCAGCCTCCAAAGGCAAGATGACTGCTGCTCCCAGCCCAGCCGCCCTGCTCGAGTCAAGGAAGAGTTGCAGAGAACCTCGGAGTTGCCAAAAGCTATTTCCAAGGGACTTTGATCAACTGATGCTGTAATCTCTGAAGGAAAACATACTTCATTTAGAAGGTATTCTTTGGTGTCATTCCCAAGGAGAAGGCATACTTGTTTTTGGAAGAACACTTTCTCTCTCTCTCTTCTTCTAGTTCTCTTTCTCTCCACCCCCACCCCCCCACCCCTCTCTCTCCCAACCACGAACACTCTAATTACAATGGTGCACAAATAACCTTGCTGAACACAGGGAGAGATCACAGAGCGAGCTGTCGGCCAGAAAAGCGTCTTTTCAACAATGCCCCATTAGCAGCCAAAAGCCTAGATGGCAGCCACGCCATAACCTAAGGGCCAAATCCCAGGCTCCAGCCTTTCCCACCTCCCCTCGCTGGCTCCCTCCAGCCCCCACCCACTGAGGAGCGCTCCTGTCTGACCCCATCCAGGGTGAGACCCCAATGTCATAGAGGCGGGCCCCCCTCACACCCAGATGGGTCCCTCGAATCCTCTGAGTGTCATGGTGGAGGGGGGGTACATTTAAATAAGTTTTTCCTGGCATATTCTGACATGGCTTAGATCAACTGCCTCATTTTTCAACAATGAAAAGATTAAACAGTTGTTAAGAGTTATAAAATGATTTAATATGCTATTAAGCAGAGATGTAAACTATCAACGTTTAAGTTTCCAGAGAGAGACTTAAATATCAATTATAGTTGAATCCAATTTGCAGCTCCCCCCATGACCCCTCCCAGAAGCCCACATCAGGGGCAGCTCCCCAACACCACCCTGGAGACACACAGCCCCTCCGAAAACAGCTTTAAGAAATTCAGTTCTCCTGCGCTGGTTTCATGAGAATTTGTCGCGGCTGGGGAAACTAGGTTCAGGCTGTTCATGACGCTTTTTCCCCTTGAAATGGAGAATGAAATCAAATTCTGGAGACATTTGGGGGCTATGTCTCCGTGCTGAATGATGAGAAAGGACCGTTAAGTACCTGATTTGAAACCAGAGTAGGACTCTATAACTTCTGAACTCTCACTGTTTCAGTGCTGGCAGCTTTTCAAAGGCTTTTTTCCCCCCAAATTAACTTGTAAGGCAAAATGAAAAAAAAACACCAAAATTCTTTTCTTCATCTGTTTCCTCTCCTTGCATTCACATTTTAAAATATGGGTTCTTCCGTCTCCCTTTACTCCCCCAAACAACTCAGCCTGAAAACCCACAGCCCCTGCTAATTGACATTCCCTCCATCTGCAGAGCCCAGGTCACAGCATCCATTGCTCAGAGCCAACCAGTTCACCTCTGGGCTCCTGGACAGGTTCTGACACCCTAGGCCCCATCACGAGGATGACTCAATAACCCGTTTTATCAATTCTGACCTCAAGAAGGAACGGAAGGCAGGCCGGCTTCGTAAGGAGTCCTAGGTCAATTTCCATAGAACACAGATGTGGCCCCACCTCCTAACTGTCTCTGCTTGTTCCCTCCAACTCCAGGAAGTCAGAGCAGAGCCGCCACCAGTAAGGCAGGCTCTGAGACCTGCCCTGTGGTCCATGCAAGCTCCCTGTCCCAGCCCCTATCTCCCTCCACCGGACCCCAGGAAGTCTTTAAACAGGATGAAGAAATCTGGGGGTGGGAGGCAGCACCACTCTGCTCTTCACAAGAGCCTGGGGATATCAGCTGGAAAAAACATTCAAGAACATGTTTTACAGGGTGACTGTCTCCTGACCCAGGTGGTGCTAGTAGTAAAAGAATCCTCCTGCCAATGGAAGAGATGCAAGAGATAGTCGTTCGATCCCTGGGTTGGGAAGATCCCCTGGAGAAAGACGTGGCAACCCACTCCAGTATTCTTGCCTGGGAAATCCCATGGACAGAGGAACCTGGCAGGCTGCAGTCCATGGGGTTGCAAAGAGTCAGACACGACTGAAACGTCTAACGCACACATCTCCTGACCCCAAATGGCTGCTGTCCAAAGTCCAGGAAATCAGAAAGTCCTTATCAGAGCAAGATTTTGATTGCAATTATTTAAAAACGCAATTTCATGTTTTTCCAGGAGGAGCCAGGCTCCCCAGATGAACAGTAAATCAAAACAGCCCGAGCATGGACTGATGTCTTCAGAAACGACACTGTTTCTCCTGCTGCTGAACTGCACCGTGTATTTCACCCCTTCCAGAAAGAGTCTGCCTCGCCAGCCTCTGCAGCGCCCAGCACAGCAGGCCTCGCTGTGGAATGAAGTGGTTTTCAGAGTCCTGCACACAGTTACTCAGGAGAAAAATGAAGCAAGCTTCACGGTCAGTTCGGCCTTTTTTTCTTCTCGGAGAAAGTTGTGCATCGGGTGAGCACTGAACCGCTGGTGCGTCTTAGGGAGACTTTCCACACCCGCCGTGTGTGCCTGTCTGCTGCCAGTGCAACGACTCACCCCCGTGGCCAAGTGTGAAGCCCTCCAGGCTGGCGACATGCAGCCGGTGACTTGGCGGTTTCTTTCCTTCTCTTGCCAGTCTGCTGTGGAGGAAGAGACTCGGGTCCAACTCCTTTATTACTTGTTTGACTTTGCAGTCGTGCTCCTAGACAGCTTGTGATGAGCAGGGAGGGGGTCTCTGACCCTCTCCTCATCTACCCCCTCTGACTGCACCTGCCAGGCCTCTGGCTGCAAAAGAGGGCCTGCATCCGGGTGAGAAGGACCCACAGGGTATCAATCATGGGCGTCCCCAGCACCGTCGCCAGAGGCCAAGAATTCTTGCCCTGAGAAGCTCTCCTCTCCGGTTTCTGAAGTACCGGGTCCCCTGGGCTGCATCTGGAGCAGAAAGAGGCTCTCCCCGAGGCAGGGGCACAGCGTGGGTACAGCCGCAGTGTGGACAGAAACTGTCATCTGAAACAGGTTCTGGCCTCCCCTAAAGGGGCCTGCATGCGTCTCCACTGAGGAAGGCAGACTCGCGTCCTGTTAAGTGAGAGCAAAAATTATTAATACGTCAAATGATCCAAATTATGATCTTCAGCGCTTCAGTTTCTGCCACTTGAAAACCTTGTTTGGGGTCTGAAAAGAGGCCCCCAGCAGTGACAGGTGATCTGCAGACTCTGCACCTGGGGAGGGGTCCCGGCCAGGCGCCCCCAGCCTCACCGCCACCTGCCCAGGGCTGTCCTACAGCAGAGCACCCGGCCCTGCCCAGGGCCTGGCGGCTCCCACAGGCTGCAGACGCCTGGGCTCCCGGAGCTGCTTCTAGAAGTGGTTGCTGGTCTCCCTCCTCACAGAGGCCATCCAGCAAGGCTGAGTGACGAGCTGAGCAAATGCAGATTGTACATCGTGGAGCATCGTGTAAAAAGACGGGATAAAACTGATGTTCTGCTCAAAACCGAGGGGATAAAAATTGACCTGGGGGGCCTTTTCCCCAATAGTCCATCTCACGCCAGAAGCAGAGATGACAGGAGGGTCCCGTTCCCAGCCTGACCACTGTGCACACACAGCAGCTCCCCCAGAACCCAGGGGAGGGAACAGAGGTGGGCACAGAATCCACAGGCCTCTGGAAAGAGCCGGACCCCGCTCGGCCCTGACACACCGCACCTCCCAGGAAGCTTCCAGAAACCCCAGCAGGTAGGGGAGCCCTTCTCTTCCACTCTTCATACACAGATTTCATGAAACCCTCGGTGGCCTTTGAGGTCAGCGCTACCACCCCCAGGTTAGAGGGGCGGACCCTGAGGTGAGAGGTCACACTGGCACGAACTGATGGAGCAGCACTGGAGCCGACTCTCCCGCCTCAGCCACCCTCGCCCCACACTAACCTCACACACATGCAGGGCACACCCATGCCCTCACACACACTCATTCACACACATACACACCCACACAGCCTTCAGCACTCACACCCATGCCCTCACACACACTCATTCACACACATACACACACACACAGCCTTCAGCACTCACACCCATGCCCTCACACACACTCATTCACACACACACACACACACACACACACACACACACACACACAACCCTCAGCACTCACACCACACTCTCACACACTCACTCACACACATGCACACACACAGCCCTCAGCAGTCACACCCACACTCTCACACACACTCATCCAAACATACACACACACACACACACAGCCTTCAGCACTCACACCCACACCCTCACACACACTCATTCACATACATACACACCCACACAGCCTTCAGCACTCACACCCGCCCCCTCACACACTCATTCACACACATACACACACACATACACACAGCCCTTAGCACTCACACCCATGCTTTCACACACTCATTCACATACACATACACAGTCCACAGCACTCACACCCACACACACTCACTCACACCCTCTCTCACACCTGCTCACACTCACACACACACCAGCACACACATTATGTGCAAGCTCCCTGAGTGATAGACCCTGGCATGTCTGGAGGGAGCAGGTCACACAGCCTCGTCTTCCAGAAGCACCACGACCCCCTGGGTTTATTCCTGGGGAGGGGCTGTGAGGGCAGGACAGGGATCTGGATAATATAAATAATGGACCACCACATTCAGATCATCTTGTTTCCATGCA
The DNA here is from genome assembly GCF_963930625.1 of Muntiacus reevesi. Taxonomy (NCBI): domain Eukaryota; kingdom Metazoa; phylum Chordata; class Mammalia; order Artiodactyla; family Cervidae; genus Muntiacus; species Muntiacus reevesi. The sequence continues at coordinate 26,618,492 of NC_089251.1, forward strand.
ACCACAATCCCGTGACCCTCCATTACTCTCCAAACCCTTCTTGTCATATAATATATGAACTATGCATAAACAATTCTGGGTTATGATGGGTTTCCTAAAACTAAGAGAATTTCAGCCATAACACTGACATTTTGTTTCTGGAAATTAAAGCCTGGGAACAGTGGAAATAAAGCCCATCGATTTATGAATTGTATTTCCGCACATAGTTCAATTCCCAGTGCTGGTGGGGAAACAGAAACACGATCCAGTTTCTGACAGCGCTGCCACGAGGCCAGCAGGTCTGAGTATGCTCAGCTTTCCACTTCATCGCAGGAAGCTGGGTTCTCCAAATAAGGGCCCTGCTAAACCCTGAGTGAACTAATACCAGGAAAAGACAAGCAAGCAAGGCAAGCAATGTCACACCCAAGCAAGAGGGCCTGTTCACTGCGCTGGGGACCCAGGTTCCCTGGCCACTGTCCGGGTGCCACACTTCAGAGAAGCCTGGAGAGGCAGCTGGAGCTTCAGCTAGGGCGTTCCTCAGACCCCAGGTCTGCACCCTGTTATGAACCAGGCCTGGCCGCGTGGCGCGGGCACTGGTTGGCGTGTCAGCCTGCCCCCTGGCTGTGACTTTCTGCAGGCTGGGGACACAACTTTCTGATGATGCCCGGCAAGATGGAGGCCTGACCAGTGTTCACAGAATGATAACACAGGGAGATTTGAAAATGATTTCAGGGAGGCAAAGAGTGAGTGGTGCCTGGCATGGCGGGAAGGCTGAGAGAAGCCGGGGAAGCTCAACACACAAGGTGGGATTGGGTCTGGACATGATTGTAGGATACCAGCAACAAGGGCATTCAGGGCAAAGCAGAGGGGCGGCGGGGCCGGGGGCGCGGAGGGAAGAGAGGGAAGGTCACCATGGTGAGCGCTTTGAGAAGAGAAGGGAATTGAGAACACAGCAGTTAGGATGATGAGACCCCTGGTAATAGCCAATAGATGTCCGTTATAAGATTAAGGAAGTTTTGTTATATTATTATATACTAAGGGATTTTTTATAATAATCATAAATGATACTTAATTTTATTATATTATTATTAATTTATCAACATTGTACTAAAGTTCCTCGCTAATGCATTTGAGTTCAGTTCAGTTCAGTTCAGTCGCTCAGTCGTGTCTGACTCTGCGATGCCATGGACCGCAGCACACCAGGCCTTCCTGTCCATCACCAACTCCCGGAGTCCACCCAAACTCATGTTCATCGAGTCGGTGATGCCATCCAACCATCTCATCCTCTTTCGTCCCCTTTTCCTCCCACCTTCAATCTTTCCCAGCATCAGGGTCTTATCCAATGAGTCATTTGAATTAAGAAATGAGTTAAGAGAAATAAATAAAATATGTAATAATAAAATATGCTAGAAAAAAAGAGAGAGGGGGAGGACTCGATGGTGATGCTCCCCTGCTAAGAGGCCCTGGAACAGCCTGGAGCGGCTGCCTGATGCCTACGTGTCCCACACCCGCTCCTTCCTGGATGCTCCATCTACAAGGTCTCTTCAGCCAGGATGGCCTCCCCACCCCCTCCTCTAGGATAAACCCACCCATCCCTCAAGGCCCTGCTCAAATTCCACCTCCTCCAGGAAGCTTTCCCTGAATTCCTCGATAGGCAATAACACCCTTCTTCCTCTCCTGATCCTATTACTACTGGACACAGTCTGTTCTGCCTAACCCAGCCATCAGCTCAGGGCCATGACCAGACGGAGTAAGTGTTTCAGAGTTTGCAGTATCGCCACAGTGGACAGTGATCTTCTGGAAAAACAGCCACTTCCTACACCATGAGCTGCCCCCACAGTATTACTTAACCTAAGCCAGGCACACTGGACTGCAGAGAGGGCCCTGCTGGTCCTGAGGGAGACTGGCTTGTGAGGGGGCGATCCAGCCAGTGCAGCCCCTCCCCACTTCCCCATCCACCAGGGACTCTGCTCACCTTCCCAGTCCTCCACCCAGAAACCAGGACGTCAAGGCTCCTGCAGAAAGAGACCAGTGCACCCAGTTCAGGGGGCCACCCTGCCTTCCACGCCTCCCCTAGTACCCCCTGATGCCCCCACCCCACCAGCCTGCCACAGCCGATGACCGCAGGTCACCACTCATTAAAGCCAAGCTGTGCGGTCTGTCTGGTACCAGCACTTCTTGGGCCCCATTGCATCCTGCCAACCCGACTCCCAGGAGGCCAAGCAGGCCTGCCGGCCAGCATCACCCATCCCAGGAGCAACATGTCTGCTCGGAACAGCTGAAAACACCCTCACCCCTGTGAGCAATCCTGCTTTTATGAGCTGGTGAAGGGGGGAGAATAAGCAGAAGGGCTGGAGGAGGTCCGATCTCGGTCCTCCCCACTGAGGAGGGAGGTGGGAGGCGGCCCGGGCCCCCCTGGCTGGGTGAGGGATGCGTCCGCTCCCACGGCCTCAGCTGCAAAGAAGCCAGAACCCGTCCTGGGTCCACAGCACTAACACAGACTCCAGGACTCCACCCTCATCCTAAGGAAGACAACATATTTCATGGATTACTGACAGGTCAAACATTCACATGACAAAATTATTCTGCATTCAATAAAGGGCCCTCTTAGAGAATTAAACTTTCTTCAACACAGATATTCCTCTGGAAGAGCAAAGGGAGGCCTCGCCCCAAATCATACCACTGAGGTGTTAGTCACTCACACTTTAGTATGAATCTGCTGTCTCCGATAGAATTCAACTTCTTAGAAGAATGGATTCAGGGGAAGACTGATACAGGCTGGTCATTTTGGAGCAAAGTCCACAATATGAGGCTGGGGGGAAGCAGAGCAGAGAAAGAGGACTTGTTCAGTCAGAGGATCCAGTAAGGAGATAAAAGCCAGTGACCAGTCAGAGGCCCAGAGGGAAGAATCGAGGATCTGAAACAGCTTCTCAGACCTGGGCACTGCATTAGTGCACTGGGGCAGCTGTGACCAAGGACCACACACTGTGAGGCTTAAGCCACAGAAGTTTACATCTCCCAGCTCCAGAGGCCAGGACCTGTAGGAGCTGTGGGGAAGATTCTGGGAGCCTCTGGTGGTTTGCTGGGCATCTTTGGTATCATTTGGTGTGGAAGCATCACCCTGACCTCCACCTTCACCTTCACACGGCCTTCTCCCTGGGTGCCATCTGTGTCCAAGTGTGTTAGTCGCTCAGGCCAATTCTTTTTGACCCCATGGACTATAGCCTGCCAGGCTCCTCTGACCATGGAATTCTCCAGGTAAGAGAAGATTGGAGTGAGTTGCCATTCCCTTCTCCAGGGGCTCTTCCCAACTCAGGGATTGAACCCAGGTCTCCTGCATTGCAGACAGATTCTTTACCATCTGAGCCACCAGGGAAGAGAGGTGTCCAAATTTCCCCTTTTTATAAAAGACACCACCATACTGGATTGGGGCTCACTCCAGTCCAGTATGGCCTGATCTGCAACTTTGTATTTTTAAATAAGGTCACATTCTGAGGTTCTGGGTGTCGGGACTTCAGCACATGAGTTTGGGGGCACATGGTTCAACCATTAAGGGACACCTTTTTCTGGATGGAATGATGGCAGAAGGGAACTGAGCCCCAACCAGCTGAGTGACCTTGAACAAGACACTCCCCATCTGACCCTCAGTCTTGGCATGGAGGTGGTGGGTCCCTCCCACCAGCCCCCAGCATGTTGAGAGAGTCCATGAGGACAGGCCTACGTTCTGTGGGGACCAGGGCAGTGTCAAGGTCTCAGCAGCACCTCATCTGCCTGGATCTTTCAGGCCCTTCCATCCCTCAAGTAAGGTCAGGGGCCTAGTGTCCAATGTTTCCAAGCCCCTGGGATAAGGAAGCTGGGATATCACAGGTGCAAAAACACGGCCTTGACACCAAGAGCCAGGAGACTTCTTTAATTGGATAAGCCTTGGGGCCCACATGGTAGAGACTTCCACAGAAAATGTTCTATGAGCAATCCCAGTAAATTCCTGATGTTGCCGACAGTTTGTGCTCCCCGGTGCTATCTCTGGCCAAGGCAGGCCCACTGCCTTCAGAGCAAAGGCAGATAATGGAACACACCTCCTGGACCCTAAGGCCAGCACGTCTTAGATAGCAGAAGACCCACTTGTGGAGCGAGGGCGACACCCAGCGGTAATTTATAATATTACACTCTTAGGCCCAGAGGCTGGACAGAGCAGGAAGTCTCCTCTCATCATGTTTACCTAAGTGGCTGTATCAGATTTTCGTCCCACATCCTCTGGACTCCAAGATGCCAGGCCCTAGGAAGGACATCAAGGCTTCCTTCACCTTCGCAGGGCCATCTGACCACTTACATACATATTTAAAGAAACAATACCAGGCACGAGAGTGGGACAGCTGAGCCTCATTCAGACCACGCTGGCTGTGGACAGTCAGGGTGACCCTCTAACAGGGTTCTGCTCCCCACGGACACACGCAGCAGGCTCCCAGGTGCCTCCCAGCAGGTCTGGCATCGGGAAGCAGAGGGAACCCAGCAGTGATCGAGCTCCAGGCCTGGCTCTCCTCCAGGACCCAGACAAGCCGACAACCCCACCAGGACTCAAGAGCCCCATCCCTGAAGTGGGGGGTGGGGGGGCAGTGGGATTATAACAAAGCACTTCTGAGGGCATTTTGCAGCCCAGATGCCCTCTGGGTCCTTCTGAGCAACTTCCTTCCGAGACCCTGAGCCTTGGCCTCAGGCAGAGCTGGGTTCAAATCCTGCCCCTGCCCTTAACCAGCGCTATGGTCTTCAGCAATTCCTATAAGCCCATTTCCTCTCGTCTAAAAGAGGCTGGCGTGCTGCTGTCCATGGGGCCTCAAAGAGCTGGACACGACTGAGCAACTGAACAGCAAAAATAGGCTTGAAAAGAACTTATCTCACAGGCTGACCAAGAAGATGCAATGATACAGTGTATGGGAGAGTGCCTTTCCCATAACAGATTCTTCAGTTATTATTTAAAATAAGGGTTTTCTACAGACTTGTGGGCACAGCAGGGGAAGGAGAGGATGGGACAAACTGAGACAGTAGCATTGAAATGTACACATTCCCACGTGTAAAACAGATCCTAGTGGGAAGCTGCTAACACAGGCAGCTCAGCTCAGTCCTCTGTGAGGACCCAAAGGGGTGGAATGGGGGACATCCCAACTGGAGGGAGCTTCAAGAGGGAGGAGGCATATGCATACTTATGACTGATTCATGTTGTTCTACAGCAGAACCCAACACAACACTGCAAAGTAATTATCTTCCAATTAAAAATACATTTTAGGGAGGGGGGATCGGGATGGGGAACACACGTACATCCATGGTGGATTCATGTCAATGTATGGCAAAAATCAACACAATATTGTAAAGTAATTAGCTTCCAGCTAATAAAACTAAATGAAAAATAAATAAATTTTTAAAAAAGAAAAAAAGAGTTCTTTTCAAAAATAAAACAAGGGTTCCTCTTTTAGCTTCAGCTCTATTGCACGTGTGGAAGACAGCTCAGTATGGAATAAAGTAATCATACTTCCTCTGTCCTTCCACAGAGACTCTCAGTCTGGGACCCCACCCAGCCCTGATCACTCGCCACACGAGCTGCCCAAGGATCAAGTCCATGATGTATGGCCCAGCATTCCATCCAGGAACCTCCTTCTGCAGGGAATGGGGAAAAGAGGTATTCCTGTTGAACTGGGGGCTCCAACCCTACCCAAAGCCCAGCCTCCCCATGTGACTAGAGACCACCCTCCCACCAATGTCAGCATCAACCCTACAGCCTCAAAGTTGGTTGCAGCCTGGGATGAGTCTAGGGGGTATGAACTCAGTAATCTTAGATAAAGGAAATCAGAAGAAAACGGTCACCTAGAGCCACAGAACCAGTAAGTGGCAGTGTGTGCTCATTGTGTCCAGCTCTTTGTGACTCCATGAACTGTAGCCCACCAGGCTCCTCCGTCATGGAATTTTCCAGGCAGGAATACTAGAGTGCGTGGCCATTTCCTTCTCCAGGAAATCTTCCCGACCCAAGGATTGAACCTGCATCTCTTGCGTCTCCTGTGTTGGCAGACGGGTTCTTTACCAGCTGAGCCACCAGGGAAGTCCAATAAGTGGCAGAAGCAGGTACAGTTAAGTTTAATTGTATTTTACTTGAACTAATATATATAAGAACCTTCCCTGTTGGCTCAGATGATAAAGAATCTGCCTGCAATGCAGGAGACCCCAGTTCAATCCCTGGCTCAGGAAGGTCCCCTCGAGGAGGAAATGACTGCTCACGCCAGTATTCTTGCCTGGAAAATTCCATGGTTGGAGGAGCCTAGAGAGCTATGATCCATGAGGTTGCAAAGTGTCGGACACGACTGAGTGACTAACACTATCAGTGTATCTAACTATGTTATCTTTTCGACCCACAGTCAACATGAAAAATAATTTGCGAGATATTTTACATTATTTTATTGGCACTAAACTTTTAAAATCTGGTATATATTTAACACAGAACATCTCAATTTGGACAGTAAATTGTCATCGATAGTATTTGAGCTATATTTAGATTTCAGAAACTTGGCAGTCGGAAAAGTAGATTCACATACTATAAATGTGAATCTGTTGTTGCAAACATCCTTTAAGTTTTTTCAAGAACTGAAATGAGCATTTTAAAAATTTTAATTGAAAGAAAATTAAAAATACAGTCCCTGGTCATCCAATAGGTAAGAAATCCCATGCCATTGCAGAGGACGCAGGTTCGATCCTTGGTCTGGGATTCCACATGCCATGGGGCAACTGAAGCCCACACACCTAGAGCCTGTGATCTGCAACAAGAGAAGCCACCAAAATGACAAGCTCATACAATGCAACCAGAGAGTAATCCCCGCTTGCCACAACTAGAGAAAGCCTGCGAGCAGCAATGAAGACCCAGTGAAGTCAAAAATTATTTTTTTTAACTTTTTTAAAAATTCAATTCTTCATCGGCAGCCTTGACATTTCAGGTGTTCAGTACCCACTTGTGTTATTCTACCAAGTTGGACAACATAGCTCCATATCAACTGTAACCCTCCAATCTCCTCTGTCCATGGGATTCGAATACTGGAGTGGGTTGCCATTCCCTCCTCCAGGGGATCTTCCCAACCCAGTGATTGAACCTGTATATCCTACATTAAGGCAGATTTTTTTTATCAGCTGAGCCACAAGGGAAGCCCCTAGGTTCTTTGAGTAATTCCTAAATGAGGTCACACTCAGAGACATAACCCCTAAAAAAGCCGTATCTTTTCTTCCAGCTCTGCTCAGGAATTCAGTGAATCTGATCTCCATATGTAGTGGGCTAGCTGTGTATCCCAAGCCCCTCCTGATGATCCATGGGTATCAGTAACAGAGCATCTACAGTAGTATCCATAGAGCAGAAAGGAAAATACGGAACAACTTCAGAGCAAAAAGCCAGTGCCTCAAATAATCCACACTTGTAGAGAATCAGACAGGTAGGATCGATCTACATGTCTTACAGACCTGAGGGACCAGAAAGGGGATATCACCCAGCTGCCACTCTCTGCTGTTCATAATCTAGGATGCTCTCTTCATCTCAAGATCCTTAACTTAATTCCACCTGCCAAAAGTCTTTTTCCAAATACAGTCACATTCACATGTGCTGAGAGTTAGGTCATGGGCATAATGGAGGTAAGGGGAGGGGGTATCCGGACCAAACAAATTCCAGGTTTCACTCAGTTCTAAAAGTCTGACACAAAAATGTCAAAAAAGCAACTACTCTAGTACATAAATAATGCATCCAGATAGGCAAGAAAAACATCAACATCCGAAGAGGTAAGTGAACAATTTTTACATACAATTTGGTAAATATTCCAATTAGTAAGCAAACATACATGGATAATCAGCTTTCCCAATGTCAGAGAGATGCAAACTAAGACTAGTCTTAGATGTGTTTAGTCTAAGAAAACTCAAACCCAGTGTTGGTAAGGATGTGATGAAACTGGGACTTACACGTGGAACTGCCATTTCTTCCCAAGGAGAGAAAGGTCGGAGTGAATTAGATTAAACTGAATTGAATTGGACTGGACTGGACTGGATTGGATTGGATTGCAGGTGGGTGTGTAAATCAGCAAAACTCCTTGTGGGGAAAAAACATGGCAACATATTATAAGAACCTTAAAAATAAAGGTGTCCATTGTCTGAAAACTGCACAGCTGAGAATTCATCCTAAGGAAATCATGCTTATGTTTCTCACATTATTTATAAGATCTGAATGCTGCAAACAACACACATATTCAAGAGAATGGGAGCAGTTTTAAGGACACTATAGCCACAAAAGCAATTTAAAAGCAGGAAAGCAGGTAAGGCTGAGTGAATAAATCAGGATCACTGCGGAGGATGGAGTAGTCTTCCATGATGCAAGCCCTGTTCAGCTGTGGGAGATCAAAATCATGAGGTGTCTGCTATAACTATGCCTTAAACTGTGCATCTATTTTAAGCATTTTATACTTAAATCACATTTTAGGATGGATGAATAGTGAGATATGTAGGTTGTTTTTTCTCCTTTTAAGAGGTAGATCCAAGAACCATTAGGAGACAAACTGCCCCAGAAGCTGAACTCTATCTGGGCCAGAGCTTTGAAGGGCTCCTGGAAACTGATGGCGAACCTGCAGCTATTTCTTCGGATTTCCATGAAGCCCATGGCCATTGACACACACGGTCTTGACTGATGATGAATAGAAGAAAGTCCCTAGATTATAGGTCTCAAGAGATAAAACTGTCATGATCGGCAAGTCTCTGTCCCCAGCTACCAGGACACGTCTTCGCCTTGCCGGAAGTGTCCCCCACCCCCCCCCATGGGAGGTCAGACACTGAGAGCTGGGAGTCGCTGGTTGGGGTCCCAGGTCCCGCCTCCCCCACCACATCACCTCCAGCCAGGTGGAGCAGAGGTGCGGGGTGGGTGGCACACGGTGATCACCTGCCCCTCAGGGCCACCCCCATCGATCGCCTACCACCACCCTTCTATACCCCACACCCAGCACCCTGCCACCGCCCCCACCCCCTGATCAGTTCACCCAGTTCACCCTGCCTGCCCGACCCTCCCAGCCCACCTCCCTTACCCAGGTCACCGTGCTCCCAGGTAGGTGGTCCTCCCCCTCCCAGGTCACCATGCTCCCGAATAGGTGATCCTCCCCCTGCCAGGTCACCGTGCTCCCAGGTAGGTGGTCCCAGCTCCCCTGCCCCTTTCTCTTTGCAGCCCTCCCCCCATGGCCCAGACCAAGGGCACCCAAACCACCAGATCTGATGGAAGTTCCCTTGGGGAGCTCCCATAGGGGTGGCAGAGGTGGGGCACCTTTTCCCAGGGGCCCCCCGCCCCCTCCACTGGGGCTTCCCAAGCTTCAGGAGAGCCTCTCTGTCCCCAGGATCTTCTGGAGGATGCTGGCCTGGACTTTCTGAAAATCAAAGCCTCGTCCTGAATTTGTTGGTGACAAAGGAAGCACTCTAATGGGTTCTTATGGCCCCATGTCCCCAGAGCAACCTCCTGGCCCCCACCCCAGCCTCCCTGACCACAGGGTAAGACTGGCCTGGCTGGGGGTGAGGAAGTAGTGAATGGAGGGTCCTCCCAGTCCTCCCAACAGAGCTGCCTTCCCCCGGAGCATCACCCATCCTTCCATCTGTGGGCCTTCCCACACCCCACATGGAGGTGAGCATGTGTGAATGGGGACAGGGAATTGGGAGGAACAGCAGTCAGAATGTATATCTCCAGGCCAGAAACTACTTCATTCATTTCTTCACTCTGTGAATGTGAGCCAAGCCCAGTACTTACATGGAGCACAGTCCCTTAGTACCTAAGTCTTATCTGCCATGGACTAGATCCCTTCCTGGAAGCAAGCTCTGATGAGGTTAGAGGCAGAAAATCAGGTATTTATGATGTAGAAGCACAGGGTTGCAGGTTGGTTGGCTGCATGCCGTCACTACGGTCAGGTGGTGCCCTGCTATCGCCTGGAGCACACAGGTGGGTCAAAGCTGGTGCCCCCACTAAGCCCTCAGCCCTGAGGATGTCTCAGGAGAATTCAGGTCCCTCAGTTCAGTTCAGTTCAGTTGCTCAGTAGTGTCCGACTCTTTGCGACCTCATGAATCGCAGCACGCCAGGCCTCCCTGTCCATCACCAACTCCTGGAGTCCACCCAAACCCATGTCCATCAAGTTGGTGATGCCATCCAACCATCTCATCCTCTGTCGTCCCCTTCTCCTCCTGCCCCCAATCCCTCCCAGCATCAGGGCTTTTTCCAATGAGTCAACTGTTCACATGAGGTGGCCAAAGTATTGGAGTTTCAGCTTCAGCATCAGTCCTTCCAATGAACACCCAGGACTGATCTCCTTCAGGATGGACTGGTTGGATCTCCTTGCAGTTCAAGGGACTCTCAAGAGTCTTCTCCAACACCATAGTTCAAAAGCATCAATTTTTCGGCACTCAGCTTTCTTCACAGTCCAACTCTCACATCCATACATGACCACTGGAAAAACCATAGCCTTGACCAGCCTATGCCCTAACCAGTAATGCTGAAGAAGCTGAAGTTGAATGGTTCAGGTCCCTAGGAGGGAACTATGAGCTTCCCTGGTGGCTCAGACGGGTTGCAGAATCCACCTGCAATGCAGGAGACCTGAATTCAATCCTTGGGTTGAGAAGATCCCCTGGAGAAAGGAATGGCTACCCACTCCAGTATTCTTGTTTGGAGAATTCCATGGACAGAGGAGCCTGGTAGTCTACAGTCCATGGGTTTGCAAAGAGTCAGACACGACTGGGCAACTAACACACACGTACACCGGAGGGACCTATAACTTTGGGCAGATTCCCTGCTCTGCAGACGTAACTGGGTGTGGGTGTTGGCTGGACCAGGTCCTGGGAATGTGTGTGGCCCATGGAGCCCCCACAGAGGAGGTGGCACATGACTGTGGGCCTGGGGGGTCCATGAGAAGCTGGGGAGCTTCTCTGAACCTTGCACCCCCTGTGTGTACCTGCCACATAAGAAGCCTATGACAGGTGTCCATGAAGACGATATATTCTGTAAGGCCACCTCACATGCCAGAGGGAGGCCCCTAACATGGGGCACCCAATCTACCAGTGGATCTTCATGTCACCTGAGCCCACCTGAAGAATTTTCCAGCCCCTTTGTGCAGTTTCTCAGTCAGGATCTCCCCCCAACTTCCAAGAAGTTTCCTCCAGCCCCACACCAGCTTCCTCATGTACAAGAACGGTCCAGAATGGGCTGCAGGCATTTACTGAAGGATGCAAGCTTTCTCCAGAGTGCCTCATGCCTTGTTTGTCTCCAGATTCTTCCTGGAAGCTGCAGAAAAGAGAACAACCTTTTGGAGGAAGACTTTTACCCTGTATCCCAGAGTGAGGGAGTCATAAATGTCCTCCCTCATTGGTCAAGAGGTTGACAGGGAAGAATGTAGTATCCATACCAGAAGAGCTGACCTTGCCCAGAACCAGAAAGGGCAAACGTGACTCCCAGTTACAGGGACAGCTTGGGGACACTGAGCAAAGACCCTGGGATCCCCAGGCCCGAGTACTTCCTAGGTTCTTGAGAAAAGATCCAGGCTGACACAGACTGCTTGGTGACTTGGCATCAACGTCCAGGCCAAATCTGACAAATGATAGCTAGTAACTCAGATGAATCCTGGCAGGATGAAGCCTGGCTTAAGTTGCATCCTCTGATTAGCCAGTTGATAGCATGTGACCTTGAACCAGTCATTTGTCCTTTTTATACCTCACTATGTCCTCCTGTAAAATAAGGGCTTGATCTATGAAGTCACTGAAGACTTTCAAAGTGATGGTAAAGCCTCTAATTCATAGACTTCCTGTTAGGGAGTCTACACTGTTCCTCACTTCTCTGCTCACACATGTCTACACTACCTGACCTGAGTCTGTCTACACTTGGACCATAATAGGCATTGCCCAGACCAGCGTCCTGCAGAGGAGAGCAGAGAAGGTGAGCACCAACCCCTACCAAATTGTAGAGCAATGACCCTAACAAGTTCTGCCATGAAGAGCTTCATCTTTCCCTTCTGTTACCCAAGATGAGTTCAACATTCTGAGAGCTGCCTCAAGTCCTGACCAGCCTACAGAGTCGCCTTTCTGTTGAGTTCTCTGAACAGCTCCCTGTGAATCACAGCACCATCTCAGCTGGGCCCATTTTGCTCACTCAGCCCGAGGAAGAGGCCTTGCCTGCAGACCTGGGTGAGTTCTAAAGACGTTGGCCCAAACCACCTGGCCCTCACCCATCAAGCTTGTCTAGTGTCTGGCTATGCTAATTTTCAGGCATTTTATGAGACGTTTAACAAGTGTGGTTATCCTTCTAGAGGAAGGAAGCCCTGGAAGAAAGTCCATGTGAGCCAAGAAATCTTAGTCTTCCTGCCTCAGCGACTCCCCCCCTCTACATGCACCTTGAACTTGGGCCAGGAAAGTATACTTAACCATATGGCCTGAGTTCAGTGACGATGGGGGTTATGTGCCTGTTAGCCAGAAAGTCGAGGTCTGAGAGGGAACTTCAGAACACATTTGTCACCCGAGGGCCCTGCCCACCCTGAGACCCTGCCTTCTTCCTCCTCAGGGGACAGCACCTAAAGTCCTGGCCACTGTCCTGATCTGTTTGCTGCTTCTTGTCACGGTGGTGGCCACTCTGTTAGCTCTCTCCAGGACCACCTGTAGGGCATCCATAAATATCAACAGATTTCACATTTCAAACACCTTTAACCCCAGGACATGTCAGTCCCACTGCCCTGTCAGTGGTGGTCCGACTCAGGGATTTTGACCCCTTCGTTAAACAGGGAGCATTCTCATGGTCCCACGGCAAAGGTCCTCCAAGCCTGTTGCTTAGAGCTTATGACACAAGGCGAATGACCTCAGGCCTGTTGTCTAGTCTCCGGTCGGCAAAGAAGAAACATTGGCAACAAGGATATTCATCGCATCTGGAGTCCTTCCATGGAGGAAGACGCTGCTCAGGAACTAGGTTCTCCACAAGGACTTTCAACAGCTCCAGTCAAACTGTCCCTACTTTTTCACATGTCCTAACCTGTCAGGAACAGTCATGGTCTGCATAACAACATGTACAAAGCCCACTTCTCCAGGTGACAGTGTTTTCCAGTGATGACCAGGTAACCATCTTCACTCCCATAGGGATCAATATTAACTCCTCTGTGGGAGCTGACAGAACACAGTCTGGCTTTAGAGGCCATCTTGGCATGGCCCTTTCTTCCTCCACGTGTGATCTAACGGCCTCAGATGTAGGCCTACAGTTGTGGGGCCCTTCCTGGCCAGTCCTGCAGCGGTCTCTGAGGAAGGCAGTAAGAATGTTCCCCCCGGGCCCAATTATGGAGCTTGTCTCCTTTCCAGAACATGCTGTAATGGACTAAACCCTCCACTCGGCCCAGTCTTCCCTTCCTAGCCCATGTAACAGTCTCAGGGGGTCAATGTATCTCACTATAAAAATGGGTGGTCCATCCTGTTAACCTAGCTGAACATCATGGTTTGGTTAGCTGTAAGGGCCGGGGTGGGCTGAGTGAGGTGTAGTTCTTGGCCTTGGTGATGAAGAGTTCTGGCCACAGAGTCCCTGTTGGGGCTGGACCCCTGTTGGGCCTCAGAGGCAGGTTCAAAATGCTGGCTTCTCCCCATTGAGGACCTCCAGCCCCTAATTCATGATCAGGATTTTAGAAACACCAAGCACATCAAAGAAAAGGAAACACAAAGTTTAAATGCAAGTATTGGCCCACATAGGAGATGCAGTTTCGATCCCTGGGTCGGAAAGATCCCCTGGAGGAGCAAATGGCAACCAACTCCATTATTCTTGCCTGGAAAATCCCATGGACAGAGGAGCCTGGCAGGCTACACTCCGTGGGGTCACAAGGAGTCGGACACAACTGAGCAACGGAGCACGCATAAATACATGCATCGGCCCACGTAAAGGAAAACCTTAAAGGGCTCCTAAGAAAACAGGATTTGCTATAACCACTGATCAAAACTTGAATTGTTTTGAAAAGCATAAGGCCCTGTGTAGTGAGTATAAGCTGATGAGCACACGTATTCGGAGAAGGGACAATAGCTCTGAGGAGAGTGAGAAAGACTTCAGGAGGGGTGTAGCAACTCAGAGCCTTCTTGAAAGGGGAAGGGGCTCTGAACGTAAAGAGCAGAGGCTGTACCATGCTGGTAGGGTGGATGGTGGCCTGAGTCAAGGCAGTTGCAGCTAGACTATTGAGAGGAGAAGAAAGACTATTCCCCCCAGCCCATCCAAGCCTCCTTCCATGTGGGTGGAGCTCTAATAGCAGAGACATCTCTCCCCCCTGTACCCATCCCTCCCCAGCCTGGGTTAGAGGGACTCCCCTGATACGTGGAATGAAGAACTTACACTGCGCAGCTGGACCACTTCCTCTCCTTCCTCTCTGGGAGCAGCCCAGGTTTCAGAGTCTGTACTTCTCTGGGTTCCTCCCGGGCAGCAGCGGCACCATACCCCCATGACGTGGCAGAGCAGCAGTGGGCAGACAAACTGTCCTCATTCCAAGTCACTCTCTGTAAGCTCCTCCTCCAACCCAGTGCTCCCGAAGAGGCCCGGCCTCCCCCTAGACATGCCTGGCTGCATTACCAGTCGGTTCAAACCCCAGTGCTCTGTCCTGGGCTCCTCAGGACACCTGTGGGCTTGGACTGGGGGCAGCTGGCAGGGAGCAGTGGCTTTCTCCTCCCCACCACCACCACCCCAAGCTCAATCTGGGATCCCATGAAACTTGTATCCTTAAAATAAAGTCCATTTTGACTCGAGCTGAATCTGAATAAGTTTTTGATCCTTACACCTAAATTTGTGCCAAGAACAAATTTCCCTGCAGAATCAGCAGGGATTGGGTTCCCGGTGGCTGAGGCACTTGTCTTTCTGCTTGTCATCCTCTCAATCTGGACTGAGGTAGAAGCAGGCTATAGCCCGCCAGGCTCCTCTGTCCTTGGAATTCTCCAGGCAAGAATATTGAGTAGCCATGCCCTCTTCCAAAGGATCTTCCCAACCCAGGATCGAACCCAGGTCTCCCACAGTGAAGATAGGGTTTTTTTAATGTCTGAGCCTCCAGGGAAGCCCCCATTAGGGTGGTATCAGCTGAGTATCTGAGGCTGTTGATATTTCTCCCTACAATCTTGACTCCAGCTTGTGATTCATCCAGCCTAGCATTCCCACATGATGTACTCTGCATACAAGTTAAATAAGCAGAGTGACAATATACAGCCTTGATGTACTCCTTTCCCAATTTTAAACCAGTCCATTGTTCCATGTCCAGTTCTAACTGTTGCTTTTTGTCCTGTATACAGGTTTCTCAGGAAGCAGGTAAGGTGGTCTGGTAGTCCCATATCTTTATTTTCACTGCCCTAAAAATTCCTCTGTGCTCCCCTGCATTGCAGGCAGATTCTTTACCACCTGAGCCGCCAGGGAAACCCATATACTAGCATACATTTGTCTAAACTCATAGGATGAGCCCTAGGATCAACTACGGACTTTGGCTGATTGAGATGCATCAATGTAGGTTTATCCTTGGTAAAAATGTACCATTCTAGTGAGTGACAGTACTAGCTGGGGAGGCTATGCATGTGTGAGGGTAGATGATATATAGGCAATCTCTGTTACTTTCTGTTTTGTTGTAAACCTAAAACTTCTCTTTAAAAAAAAATAACATCTTTCAGGGAACTCCCTGGTGATCCAGTGGTTAGAACTTGGACTTTCACTGCTGTGGGCCCGGGTTCCATCCCTGGTCAGGGAACTAAGATCCGGAAAGCTGAATGGCATGGCCAAAAAAAAAAAAAAAAAACCAAAAAACTTTTAAATAAATAATAAACAAAGGAGATGATTTTTTCCAGCTCAAGTGTCATATGACTCCAGTGAAAATTATATGCCCATTAAGCAATTCAAAAGGAATTATGTCTAGAAATCTGAAAGCTAGCAGCTGAGCTGAGGAGGAAGAGCACTTGAGGCCACGTTCTGGAACAGTCTGCTCCCAACGGGACCGCTGGCTGTGGGGGTGATTGGTGGTGACAGGACACAGTGGTGTCTGAAAATCCTTCTCGCTGGCACCACGCGCCAGAAGAGCTAGCCACTTCCACTTGCCCAGATGAGGGGCTTATTGATCCAGGGAAAGGCACACTCAGCCAGCATTATTTTCCTTGCTCGATGGCAGCGACTTTTTCCAGGGCGGAAAACCCACATAAAACTGTTGGAAACAGGATTCTGAATCAAATCAGGCCCTGATGAGCTATTGAGTCATTATGCCAAATTCCAAGACACCCACTTGGTCTCCAAATTGAGAGGAGAAGCATAAAGTCTCCCCACCCCCAACTCGAGTCCTCAGGAAACTCAGAACAATGAGAAATCTCCCTTCAGAGTCCAAAAGACTGTTCTATACATCTGTGTCTTTTTTGCTGTCTCGCATATAGGGTTATCGTTACCATCTTTCTAAATTCCATATATATGCGTTAGTATACTCTATTGGTTTTTTTCTTTCTGGCTTACTTCACTCTGTATAATAGGCTCCAGTTTCATCCACCTCATTAGAACTGATTCAAATGTATTCTTTTTAATGGCGAGAGGGCGAGGGTGGGATGATTTGGGAGAATGGCACTGAAACATGTACATTATCATATGTGAAACGAATCGGCAGTCCAGGCTGGATGCATGAGACAGGGTGCTCGGGGCTGGTGCACTGGGATGACCCAGAGGGATGGGACGGGGAGGGAGGTGGGAGGGGGGTTCAGGATGGGGAACACATGTACACCCGTGGCGGATTCATGTCAATATATGGCAAAACCACTACAATATTGTAAAGCAATTAGCCTCCAATTAAAATAAATAAATTTATATTTTAAAAAAGAAATCTCCCTGCATCTCCCCTTTCGTCCTCTCCTCTTCTCTCCAGCCACCACGTGCTTGAATAGAGACACTGGTCGGTTACTCTGGACACCAGGTGTCCCATACCTAGACCTGACCTTAGAGCCAGAGAGATGTACATAAACACTGATCCTGTTCTCAGGGCCCCAGCTTGAAAGGGTTGGACAAACACACTGGAGATGAGATAGCATCTTTAGATGCTGGACTGAATGATACAGACAAGTGGTTTGCAAATTTGAGTGTGCATTGAGTACCCTGGGAAAGGGTAGACCCCACCCCGACTCACTCCCAGGGAGTCAGATTCAGAGGGTCTAGGGTGGGTCCAAATGTTACCTTCTGACAAGTTCCTGGGTGATTCTGGTACTGCAGGTCTAGAAACCACACTCTGAGAACCAGTGATACAGGCCAGCGCGTCCCACACCCTGGTGTGTAGATGAAGCATCTTGGGAGCTCATGAAGATATAAATTCTGGGTCAGTAAGTCTAGCTTAGGGCCTGGAGTCTGCACTTCTAACAACCTCCCAGTTAATGCCCACCCTGCTGGCCTGTGGACTACATTCAATGGCGAAGGTGCTCTTTCAAGGCCACAATGGAAACATGGAGAATAATGGGATGAGTTTGGGCTGATTTGGCAGGGGAGGGTTTGACAGTAGTTGTTGGGACTTGAAGAATAAACAGGATTTAAACGAATGTGGGAAAGAGGGCTTTCCAGGATAGAACACCAGAGCAGAGGCAGGGAGGTGGGGTAGAGACGTGTCCCCTGGACATTGTCACGTGTGGGCATCAGTGACAGATGGTGGCTTGCAACTCCATGCGCAGACGCCTTGCTCCATTCACCCAGCCCACGCTCCGCATCCAAGAGGCTGTGGCTATTCCAAGAAGTCTCCCAGCAGCTGGTCTTCATAATGGAAACGATTATTATTCTGAGGGGCCCCACAGACGGCTCCCAATCCTGCTGGCTCCGCCAACTTGGATGGCGTCTCACCTGGCTTGTTGTAATGGCTTGTTGTTTGGCAGCCTGAAGGAACTCCCACTTTTCTTTTCCATTCTCCAGCCAGTGGAGCCTCTGTTCTCCAAGAGCTGAGTGTCTCGAAGGCACATGGGTGGTTGTGAACTTCTCTGCAGGCAGCCAGGGCAAACCAGCCTGTTCTGTGGGGAGCTCAGTCCTGGGCCCTTTAGGGTCATGACCATACAGGAGAACAAGAGCCCTCTCTTCCCTCCCCTTCCCTGTTCTAATGAAATGCTCACCCCTCTTCACACAGAGCTGGGTTTTGAGGGTGCAAGAACACGAAGGCATATGTGTAAAAGGTTTAGAAATGGGACTGGATATATACTGTGTGCTCTTCTAGTTTCCCAGGGCTGCCAAGCATAACAAAGTGCCACAAACTGGGTGGCTTATAAGAAACCTTTTCTCTTACAGTTCTGGACACTAAAAATCTGAAATCTAGATGTCAGTGGGGCTTCACTCCCTCCAGAGCCTCCTGGGGAGGTCCTTCCTTGACTCGTTCAGTTCTGGTGATCCCAGATGACCCTTGGCTTGTGGCAGCATCACTCCAGTATCTGCCTTGTCTTCACGTGGCTTTCTCCTCTGCGTCTGTCTGCATCCAAATCTCCTTCTTATAAGGACACCAAACATGCTGGATCTTAAAGGAAATCAACCCAGAATATCCACTGGAAAGACTGATGCTGAAGCTCCAATAGTTTGGCCACCTGATTCAAAGAGCTGATTCATTGGAAAAGACCCTGATGCTGGGAAAGATTGAGGGCAGAAAGAGAAGGGGGTAACAGAGGATGAGATGGTTGCATGACATCACCAGCTCAATGGACATGAGTCTGAGCAAACACTGGGAGATCGAGAAGGACAGGGAAGTCTGGTGTGCTCCAGTCCATGGGGTCACAAAGCTTTGGATAAGACTTAGCGATTGATCAACAACATATTGGATTAACAGCCTACCCCTCTCCAATATGACCTCATATTAGTAACTAATTACATCACAACAACCCCAAATAGGGCCATATTCTCAAGCACCATGCGTAAGACTTCAGCATGTCTTCTGGGGAGACACAAGTCAGCCCATAACAGGTCCCTGTTATAAAGCCCTATTAAAACAGAAAGTCCTTGCAGAATTTAACCTTGTCTTTTAGAGATCTTTCTTTCTCTAAATTAAACTAGAACCATGAGCTGTTTTAAATAAAACGAAAACAACTGTAAATCAGGCCCTTTCTCAAAATAAGTGTTGAAATAAGACGTCAAACACTTGCTCATTCCACACCTAAAGTGAGGTAAGAATCGGGATTTGCTTTTTCTTCAAGATTTTTTTTTTCTTTTTTGATGTGGAACATTTTTAAAGTCTTTATTGAATTTGTTACAATACTGTTTCTGTTTTATGATTTGGCTTTTCAGCCCCAATGCATGTGGAATCTTTGCTCCCTGACCAGGGGTGGGACTCGCATAACTACTGGACTGCTAGGGAAGTCCTGGGGTTTACATTTTAAATGTGGTGGTCAGAGGAGGTGATAAGGAAAGAAAGATCTGAAGGTCGTGAGGACTGGGGTGAGGGTGCAGAGGAAACAGCAAATACGAGTTTCCTCAAAGGAGGTTTTGTGAGAACTCCGCTTCTGTGAGAGATGAGCCAGTGCGTGCTTTCAAACCCTCACATGACAAGTGTTTATTTAATTCAAGAACCCAGAGAACCACCAGGATGAAAGCCTTTGAGGCACTGAGTGGTCCATGAGGAAGGTACCAGCTTTACTCGGGAATACAGTTACTGGCTTAAAATCAAACCTAGGTAACGTCCTCCAAGCCAGAAAACCATAATTTTGAGGGTTATCATGTTTACCAGACTGAAATCATTTGCATCTTCTCTGGGGGGGGGGAAAAAAAAATCTTCAGGTTACATGTAACTTGACAAGGTCTGGGTCCTAATCAAGAGTGAACAGGGGGACTTCCCTGGTGGTTCAGTGGCTGAGAAGCTATCTGCCAATGCAGGGGACATGGATTCAATCCCTGGTCCAGAAAAATTCCGCATGCCATGGGGCAAGTAAGCCTGCGAGCTGCAACTCCTGAGTCTGTGTACTCTAGGGACTGTGCTCTACAAGAAACACTGCAATGAGAAGCCCGCTCAAGGCAACAAAGAGTAGCCCCCACTAGAGAAAGCCTATGCACAGCAACGAAGACCCAGTGCAGCCAAAAGTAAATAAACAAAAATTTTTTTAAAAAGAGTAAATAGGAAATAAAAGACAGACACAGCCCTGGAGAATTTAGATACTCTGTGGGTGGGTTTGTTAGACTGTGCTCAGTATGATAGTAAAAAGCTATGCAAACCTCCTTTTGCTTTCTTTACAAATGTTGGATACTTTTTCTTAACATAAGATACAAATTTACATATTGGCAGCTGTGGCTTTCAATTTTCCAAATGGAGTTTGCTTTTAATATTAATCTGCTTTTCACCATCTTGTGTGTCTGTTTTCAATCAGGCAGGAAAATTACCAACAAGCAATTCTAGAATCATAATAATGCTATATAAAACCTAAGTATATTTTAATACTGTCTTGATACCCACCTTGATGGATACTAAAACATTTTATGAGCAATTTCAATTTTGCATCGGGATCAAAAAGAAAAAGAAGACCAAATCCACATATCTATTTTGCGCTGAAACCAGCAACAAAAAACTAATTGATATTAACAGCAGTTTTGAATATCATACGTGTTTGGGACATAACTTTGGGCAAGTTACTGAATTTCTTAGCCTCAATTTCCTCCTGCGAAAAATGAGACCTTCGTCACTTCACCGACGTGTGTGTGTTTGTGCTGACAGACACAGAGCTGGCATTATACTGTAGTGCTCTTTTCACCCTGTTAAATGCATATTCACAGGTCATAACTTCTGCTTTTGCGGCTTCCTTGTAGACTTCTTCTTTTTCATCATGTCTTTTGCAATGTGGACATGTCTTTCCATCTTCTTGTTACTTTAATAACAATTGGGGTATTTTTTTATCCTACCAATTGCTTTGTTTTTCAAAAAAAAAAGGTTGTATTTTTCATCCTTCTTTCTTTTCATAAAGGATGAAATGATGTAGTGGTTTTTTTTTTTTTTTAAGTCCCCTTAACATTAAATGTGAAATTCAATAAGTCTCAATCTCTCTAGGTCTCCTTTGTCTCTCCTCAAACTCCATTTTAAACTGGAATCCCTTTCCCATAATTTAATGTCATATTTTTGAGAAATACAGAAAACACGACAATGTGCATTTATCTGGAAGCTTTTAAAATTACACACTTAGCTCATGTACCAACTGTTTCATTACCTCTTCACTTGGCTCTTGGAAAGTAACACCATATGTTTGTCAGTAATTTGTTTTTTAAAATAACAACCTGTTCACCAAAACACATTAAATAAATATGCCATAAGAAGTGAAAGTTCGACATCACAGCTTCAGGCAGAGACATACCTCCTGGTTACTACACACAAGTTTCTAGTCGGAGGACATCACATGAGCCAAATTGGAATCATGCTACTTATTTGGATGGAATCAGAAGAGACAGCAGTTTTTAAGACTCTTCCATCTGTTTTGTGTGTGTCCTGTTAGGTGTTTTGAAACACTCTCAATGCTTCGCCTTTAATTTGCCCAAAAGTGTTTTTCTGTGTTATAACTTCATGAAATGCAGTTTGCCTGCCAGAATACCATAAGACCCAAAAAGCTTGAAAAATGTAAGAACAGTGCAGAAACTCCAAATATACTTAAAAACCATTGAAGTGTATGTACACTTTGTATCTCAATAAAGTGAGTTTTTTTTAATGACATGGGGCAGGTGGGGGGGGGCAGGGAATGAGTAAAGGAAACATTATAGTTTCTGTAACTGTTGTAAATGTAATTGTGTAATTTCAAATTAAAACTTATATAAACTTGTCTTTACCACTCAATGGATATATTTTTCTATCTGCAAAAAGCATTTAGGTATCTGGGCTAAAATGGAATTCATAATTTTTCCAACTAAAATTAACATAAATTTTTTTTCATTTCATGGCTTTTCATTTAAAAGAAGTATTTTTAAGGACATATTAAAGTTGTTAAACAAGATGTGGGTTTAATTACTTGAAACATAGAGTTAAATGTTTAAGAGGGATTAGATTTGGCAGAGCTGGAAATA
Organism: Muntiacus reevesi; assembly: GCF_963930625.1. Classification (NCBI taxonomy): domain Eukaryota; kingdom Metazoa; phylum Chordata; class Mammalia; order Artiodactyla; family Cervidae; genus Muntiacus; species Muntiacus reevesi. Next base: position 26,640,504 of record NC_089251.1, read on the forward strand.
CTGAGTGTCAGTGTAAATGTTGGATTGATTTTCACTGCATGACAGGGTTGAAATACAGTATGTCCACTGAAACAGGCTAATGTCTGCAAAATGGGAGAAGGCTAAGACTATGTACAGTGTGGTGGGTGGGGCAGAGAGAGGCCAGTGAAAGAGAAAAAAACGGGAAAAATCTGGAAATGGGCAAACAGAAAATGGCTAAAAGCTGACTTCGAAATTTTGTTTGCTCATCCACCAGGTAGGCTATGGTTTGCTATCATAAAGGAAATTCACATGCTTCATTCAGTTCCAGATTTCAGGAAAGAAACAAATAGCTCCATGTTATTTTTTTTAATATTTATCTGTTTAATTGGGTCTTAGTTGCGACACGCAGGATCTTCTTAGTTGCAGCATATGGGGTCTAGGTCCCTGACCAGGGATCAAACCTCGTGCCCCTGCATTGGGAGAAGGAGTCTAAACCTTTGGACCACCTGGGAAGTCCCACAGCTCCATGCTTTGAGAGTTAAAAGTAATTTTCTAAGCTCAAGAGCAATAAATATCCACTAATTCTCTCTTACCTTACTTTGTAAAGAACAAACTATAACAATCTACAATTATCTGCCTTGTTTTCAAAGAGAAAAACTGGAAAACAGCATAGTTTGGGTACTTTTCTGGTTAAAAGAAAAAAAAAAGCTCAACAGATACTGAAATGTGGGAAATATAAATAATAGCAAACATAAAACAGAATCTTTTTTTAAAGGCACATAACAAAGGTATTATTCACTCAATCAGAAATTTAGAATCTGAATGTGTGAGGTCTAAAGTTTTAAAGAAAACAAACAAGGAAATAAATAAATGAGGAAAATTTAAAGAAAATAACTGGAAATCAGTAATTTCCAGTAACCTGAGGAAAATAAGTGGTTGGGTTCCAAATAAGCAAGTGCTGATTCTGAACTTCAGTGACTTTTTTTTCTGATAAGTGATGAAGAAATGTCAAATAATAAAACCCTACAAACCAAATCAAATTTTTAACAAGTTTTTTTTTTTTCTCTTGACTCCAGTCAAGAGAAAAGAGAATATAAGCCAAGAGAAAATAAAGTTACTGAAGCGTTTTTCTAGTATTTGATTTTCTGGGTAGACTGGCTTCAAACTCTCCCAAGGTCTATGGACTTTGCTTTTTTAAAAATAAGTTTTAAAATACGGTTACAAAACAAGTTTTCTTAAGAGGAATTTTTCTATATTTTAATGTAATTTTATAAATTCTTTCAAAGACATTTCCGACAAATAGAAAGATAAGTCATATTGGAAAATGTGAATCATCCCAGAAAGGGACTTTTTGTTTATCTTCTAATTTTATTTCCGTTTAATATTCATTCACCTGCAGCCCAGATTCTTCAAGTATTTGGTCAGACAGTATTTATGAACTACAAATGAGGCAATTACATCTTCTGCTTTATGAGATCACTTAAACTCAACAACAACAAAAAAAAACCCCACAAAAAATAAAACTCTTTGAAGGCTGGTGATGGTGATGGCATCTGAGAAAGTCATAGTAGTTATGACTTAGTAGTTCTGACCCTCCTCTGGGGACACTGGGCAAACGTACTCTTTCTCTTAATTAGGGCCATTTCCATCCCAGAACCATTTTTCCATAGCAATAATAAACTAGTTTGGGAGATCCCCAGATGCAGGATCTGAATTTTTGGAAGTCAAAACTTCAACAATAAGACACACACACACACACACACACACACAAATGTATGTGAGACATGGCTGACTCTGGCTTGTTTTCCCTTCAAATTCTTCCCAGTTCATGAAAGCTTCATCACAGCCTAATCGTTCCCTGGCAGCACCCAAATAAAACAGATTTTTTAAAAGTCTTCTATTTACTAAGTGCTTTTCGTCAGTTTTTCACCTCTCTAGCCACCCCCATTCCACTCAGAATTTATTATTCAGAGTTTGAACAGTGCTTGGCTTATATTGAGGATTCAGTAAATGTTGATGATGGCAAACATTACTGTCATTATCCAGAGACAGAAAACTATGCTTGATATTTAAACCTTAACTACCTTATCGATGATTACTAGAGAAAAAAAAAATGTAAGTTGAATTCTTTCAAATGGCTCTCATGAAAGATGTTTATTGTTAGGCCCAAATATTATGTCTTGCTAGCCTAGCTTTATAAAATAAAACAGTTTTACTCTCAAAGTAAATGCCATGGGGAGAAAATGAGGAGGCAACTATTATAGATTTAAAAACACAGAGACTTAACAACAGAACGCAGTGTTAACTTGATTGACTCCAGATCCCAGAAATAAAAATCTACACAAGACATTTTGGAAACAATTGGGGAATTCAAATATGGGCTGGGCATGGATGGTATTAAAGAATTATTAGTTTTATTCGGTATTATAACAGTGTTGTGGCTATAAAGAAGGCTGTCTCTATTCTTAGACAATGCACACTGAAATATTTCAGGGTAAAGGATGGTGATATCTGCAGCTTATTTTCAAACAGTTCAGCATAAAGTTGTATATTTAAATACAGGGAATAAGCAAATGTGACACAACGCTAACAACCGGTGAAGCTCAGTGAAAAGTTTAAAAGTGTTTATTGAACCGTACTTCCAATTTTCTGCGGAGGTAAAAATTTTTAAATAAAAAGTCGGGAATAAAAAATAGCAAAACAGTTTTCCTGAAGAAAGTACCACACATTTCTTTAGATATTTTACTGTAATAAGATACAATTGTACATTCTTATTAATTATTTACACTTTATAAAAGCATACCTACTCAACATGGTTACTCAACCTAAAATCAATTACGTCAAGTACAGCATTTAACTTTCAGTGCTGATGCATGAATCTCCTTATCTAAAATATAAATCAAAATAGTGTAACACCAGCTTTCAGTTAAGAGACAAGGAGACGCCAGCCATTAGGATCATGAGTTAAAATTTTCAATAATTTCTTCTTTGCTTTTCTTCTTTGTCTAGAATAGTCTGTTTTAAGCTCAAAACAGCATCTTGAAATCCAGGATTTAAGTCTAACACTTTCTTGAAATCTTCCAAAGCATCATCAAAGTATCCTGTACAAGAACCCACGGGGATGAGAGGGGAGGAATGAAAAAGAGAAAGAAAAAAGCTGAGTATTTCTATATATTATTCATAGTAAAGTTTGCATACACATACTTCTGCTTTTATATTTACAAGCTTTCAACCACTCCTACTAAAGGAATTTTTTTCCCCTTGATAACAATATACTGATGTGTGTACCATAGTAACTCTGCACACCCTTATAGAACAATATACTTAAAATTAGTTATGGGCTACCTACAGAGATTTAACAGGTAAATACCTTAAATCAACACAAACTTTCAATAAAATATTCCCTATGTAATGCAATTACAGTAATATTAAGAAACAGGAAATGAATATTCTTTTTAATGCTTTAAATGAGAAACAGTCCTCACAGTCCCCAGAGTCCCAAAATCTAAAATCCCTTAACTACATATTGTCTCAAGTGGGCTTCCCTGGTAGCTCAGCTGGTAAAGAATCCATCTGCAATGCAGGAGACCCCGGTCCGATTCCTGGGTCGGGAAGAGCCCCTGGAGACGGGATAGGCTACCCACTCCAGTATTCTTGGGCTTCCCTGGTGGCTCAGCTGGTAAAGAATCTGCCTGCAATGAGGGAGAAACCTGGGTTCGATCCCTGGGTTGGGAAGATCACCTGGAGGAGGGCATGGCAACCCACTCCAGTATTCTTGCCTGGAGAATCCAATGGACAGAGGAGCCTGGCAGGCTGCAGTCCATGGGGGTCCCAAAGAGTCGGACACAAAGAGTCGGGACACGACTGGGCAACTCAGCACAGCATGAGTGCCTTCAAAGCTTTTAACTCAGAAGAGCTGCAGAGTGGCTCGGGAGCATTACCCTCATTTCACAGCTGGGCACGCACAGGCACAAAGTAAGGCGATGACCTCACTCTGGTGCCCGGGTGCAATTCCCACCCCAGTGCGCGGCTGCGGTCTCTAATACCCACTAAAAGCCTAAAATAAATTCAGGTACACTGCCTTTGCTCCTGGCTCTAAAACTAAATTTCACCTAAGTTTCACACTGGATGATTACTACATCCATTTTACAACATTTGAGAGCCCTGAATTCACAGAAGCCTGTCAAGGACAAAAGGGGGAAGAAAGAAATTCTTACCCAGCCTGTACAATATCAAGCCTCTGTTGTAATACGGAACTTCAAAACTGGGTTGGACTTCTATAGCAGATGTGTAGTCGTCCATGGCTTCGTAAAAATCAACCCTGAAGTACTTGATTTGCCCCCTGTTGTTAAATGCAGTAGCCAAATCCTCAGGGCTGCATTTGCTTTAAACAAAAAGTCCACATTAAAAACACAGTGTTACCCCTCGTTTCCACTTTCACTCTCTTTTGGGTATTGTCAAACTTCACAGCCTATAACATGCAGTGTCGGCACTGCAAAACCAGGCGGAAGAAACAGAGTGCAAGGAAATAAGTCATGGAGTCAGTTTCTGTTTAAACCCGCTGTCTACTTCTGCAGGGTTGTTTAGCACTACAGTGTCAATCTAAAAAGCGCATTCATTTTACTGTGTGGTCAAAGCTCCTGTTCATTGTCACCTTGTTTTGCTGAATGTAATATTAAAATGATTGTTTAAAGCACATGCCAGTGGGGCAACGAAGACAACTCAGAATCAAACCGAGCAAGGGGAGAAAGCCAGCCCAAAGTCCAAGTTCGCTATGGACATGTCGTAAAATGATATCCTCAAATTTTTAAACGATCTTCAAACAGTGAGATCTGAAATCATTTTACACCAGTAAAGAAAGAGAAGTCAGCCAGCCCTGAGTGAAAATCCAAGATACTGATCCCCAGGTGTGCTGTCTGAGGATGACCTGTCCCACCTCCAGCCTCAGCAGACATCCTCTGGGGGCCAGACCGGCTTCCTGATAGAAAGACATCACGGCTCAGGTCCACACTGGGACTCCTGTGCGTAGAACTGGCTCTGCATCTGAGAGTTCCGGAAGCTGCCCAAGGAGCTGTGAGCAAGAAGCCTTTCCTGTGAGGGGTTACACATCCAGGCAGCTCTGACCAACTGCCAGCTCAACAGGACACATCCCCACACAGCCCCACACACTACTTGTAGAAGGGCAAACCATTTACACAGAGAACTTCAATGGGCTCTGCAGAAAGACTGTTTTCCTTTCTTTTTTGCAAAGAGGACTCTCAAGTTTGAACCAAACAGGGAAGGTGCAGGCTAAATTCATGTCAGTCTTCATGAAGCTCCACAGCGTAAAATCTAGGTCTCAGAAAACATTTGTGACTGCAGTCAGTGTTAAGAAAAGTTACTTCTCTCAATATCTTAATCCTTGCGATCTCAGGCACTGTAACTACTGCTGCCAGGAGAGGTACTCACAGCCTAGGGGGTCTTCTTCAAGTTGAAGTTTCCTACCAGTGGAGAGGAATCACTGCAGTTTAGAAAACACATGTTTCTGTGAACTAGGACTGACAGACTGGGTACACAGACACTTCAGGATGCCACAAGCACCATCGTGAAATCCTAGAGAACAAGGGGGCACTCCAGTCACTGAGCTCTGTTATGACACTAGCTGAACTGCTGCCCAGTAAAGAGTTTTAAGTAAAATGCAGCCTTGGGACTCAGTAAGGTTTTAGTCATTAAATTTCTAAGCTTCAAAACTTTGTTATAGATGTCTTATTATCAGAGGATCATCAGATATTTGATTTAGAATTAGACCTCATTATAACAAATTCTAAAAGCCTATTCTCCATATGGAAATTGTTTCATATTTGAAAGACATGGGCTAACAGTTAAAGCCAAATTTTTTTAACATTGAGATTTTTGTAATGATAGTGTTTATTTTAATGGAATATAACCAAGTTACCTAATCCAAACGTAGATTTTTTTTTTTGCACTTGCTAACTTTAGCAAAGAAAAAATATTTGGAAATAAAGTTGGTGGCTAAGGTTGCACTTTTGGATATTAAAAGAAAATGTTATAAACCATTCAGAGTGGCAGGCATGCAAAGATTGAGAATACTGTTTCAAAATGATTCAGTGACTCATTATTTAAAAATAAACGAACTCTAAAAAATATATTTAAAGAAGAAAGTTGAAAATGATAGAATTCTGTTTAACCAGGAGCTCCTAGAAGAATTTCAAAACTATAAGAAAATTTGAAGGTTCATGCAGGCATGCTGAGCAATCTTCTACTAAACCACTGCAGATTTTCTTTCTTATGCTGGTAAGGGGCATAAATTACATTTGCCACACAACAAATCTGTGCTCTCAGGCTGAGATGCACCAGTAACAATAATAATGGAGCAGTAACAATACTATGTTTATTGCTGATAAATCCTTTTTGAAACTTACTAGATAAGTTTTAAAAATATAGCAAACTTTTAAATATAACAAAAAAAGAAGCAGACTTACAGAGGACAAACTAGTGGTTACCGGTGGACAGACAGAAGGGGGAAGGGAAAACAAGGAGAGGGGACTAAGAGGTATAAAACACTGGGTATAAAATAAGCTACAAAGGTATACTGTACAACACAGGAATATAGACTGTATTTTATAATAACTATAAATGAAATATAACCTTTAAAAACTGTAAATCACTATACTGTACACCTGTAACATATTATACTGGAGAAGGAACTGGCAACCCACTCCAGTATTCTTGCCTGGAGAATCCAATGGACAGAGGACCTGGCGGCCTACGGTCCACAAGGTTGCAGAGTCAGACATGACTAAAGCAACTTAGCACAGTCCAGCTAACATATTGTATAGCAGCAACTATACTTCAATGAAATTTAAAAATAAAAAAGTGTTTTAACCTACTAGATAAGTCTATTCTTCCAGCTTGAAACAAGAATAGAAAACTAAATTTTCTGTTTACTAATTTTGGGGGGAAGGTGTGGTATCACCTTATTGCTTGTTCAAAACTATTAACTATTATTCTGGTGTATTATTGAAATGATAAAGCCACTTAATTTTTCTGATTTAGTTCCATGTGAGTTTAACAAACAGGAGAAGAATCTTCAGCCTCATACACAAAATACAAGCTGGCATCCAGTCAAAAAAAATCAAATCCCTGAAAGGAGAGGAGGGTGACAGGGCAGACAACTCAAACTGTCAAGAAAAACACTGCTCATTATCCCCTTTCTGTTCTTTCTTTTCTCATTCTGAACCACTAAAACAAGAACTGCTAACAAGAACAACAAAGGCAATCTTGGAGTACAACAAATGCTTTGCATTTAGGCGTAAATATAAGACGCTTTGGGAGAGTAGGTATTAGCAGGTGAGGTTGAGACAGGCTGAGAGCTGGGACTTAGGACCATTTGCTGCAGTGTTTGCACCTAGACAAATGTCTTCTCCAGCAACAAAATACAAAAACTCTAAGGAACTAAAAATAATTGAGTGCATTTGCAGTTGGAGCCAGTTATGGACAAGAAGATACAAACCAAACAAAATCCCAACTGCCACTTCTTAAGTGCTGGAATAAAAACAGGGTGCCAGGAGCAGAAACAGGGTACTTCACATATCCCCTGCATTCAAAACCTTAGTCCAAAGAGGTGGGCGAACCACCTAAGCCACCCCACCAGCCTTCCAGATCCCTGGACACAACCCCAACTTCACCCCTTGCTCCGAACAAGCAACGGAAACTTACTTGTTTTCGCTCTGCCCTGCTGCAGCAGAGACCTCAATAAAGCTTGCTTGAATTCCTCGTCTGGCCTCTCGTCAATTTCTCTTGTTTAGGGAAGGCCAGGAACCCCGATCAGTATCAGGGTTGCTTATATCACAAAAAGAAAGACATTACATGCTCTCTGACAGAAGTACACACCACCTATAACAGTATTCTCACCGTAATTTTGGATCTCAATTCCATCAAACCTCAAGACTTAACTACCAGCTCACAAGCGATGCACAAGACAGAGAACTCTGTTAAATGACATGGGGGCGGGGGGCGGGGGGTGAATCCAGAAGGTCCAAAATATGGGAAACTCTCAGGACACAGGACTGGATATCCTTTGGTGAGGATATCCTCCTCATCAAATAAACTGAAGGGGAGAAAATGAAGGGGAGCCTTAAAGCCTGAGAGACTTGATGTGCATCCTGACTTGAACCAACCGCGAAAACACCAACCAGCCAAACAAACAAAACAACTTTTATTGATCAAACAGGAAAATTCCAAATAATGACACTGGAATAATGACGTTAGGAATAATGATACTGTGGTTGCATCTTTTTAAATCCTTTAACGCCTAGAAATGTATCCTTGGGCGAATAACCTGATCCCCTGGGTGAAGTGACAATGCTTAAGCCCAGGGATGGTCACTTGGAGGTTCATTATACTATTTCCACATATTTAAATTACTTTTCACACGTGAAAACCCAGAGCACGGTTGGAGTCGCGACGCTGTGCGCTCACGTGGCACCCGCGCGGCACCTCGCCCTCACCTGGTCTTGTTAAAATGACAGGTGGGAAAAGCCCTATCCGCTCTAAGACTCCCGGTCAGTTAACATGGAGTCGGGACACCGTTCTCGGAGTCCCGGAGCAACGTGCGGAGGCCTGCGCTCCAAGCACGCTCCCTGGCCGCCTTTCCGTGAAGAACAAACGTCCGCCCGCTGGGCGGGTGAGGGCCAGATGCCGAGTAAAGCGGAGCCCTTGCCGCCCACCTCCCGGAGACCCCGCTGTCCCCACTTCTCGCGATAGTTACCTCCCGCGAGCTGCTCCTTCCGAGGCTGCACAGGCGCAGTGGCGAATGTAAGCGGAGTACAGCGCCTCGGCCTCCGCGTATTCACCTTTCTTGAAATGAGCCTGGGCTAGTGCTAGGGCTGCGGGACTTTCCTGCCCTTGCTGCCCGTCCATGGCGGTCGGAGTCCTAGCTTTCCGTGTGGAACCGGGGGTTGATTTCTGAGCGATTAGAGGCGACAACCCACAGCCACTTCTGCACCTTGGAATTTAACTTCGCAAAAATCCTCGGCCCTAGCAGGCGGGGAATTTTGTGTCCTCCGAGGATCCGTCGTCTCGCGAGATCGGTGACGCTCCTGGCGGAAGGCTCAGGTGCTTCAGGAAAGCTTGAGCAGACGGATCCTTGGCAAGTGCGCTTCTGCTGTAGGTGCTGGTCCCACTTGCCTGATCTCCAGAAAAGCAGTAGCTCGGTAGTCCCAAACTGGTTTCTAAGGCCGTGGTCAGATGATGGAATGAGCTTGCCCTTCATTACAGCGAATTGGGGGGGGGGGGGGGGGGGGCGGGGCTGTGTACATACACACACACACTGTATGTACATGTGTATTTCCAGAGTATACAGAGAATTTCTAAACTTCAGTTTTTCCAGAGTGGGTGTACTACTTTGCATTTCCACGAGCAATGCATTGGCCTTTCAGTTACTCCGTATCTTCACCATTTGTCAGTTTCGATCCTAGCTATTACAGTGGGTGTGTAGAGATAGCTCCGTATTCCTCTAAATGTTACTAACTAAAATTGTGAGTAGAATAACCAAATAAATGAGTAGATAAAGTAGTAACTCTAAGTGTTTTAATGTCTTTTAATTTTAGAAAAATCTTAAAAACGAGACTATGAAGAAAATTTACAGAACAGTTTGTTAGTTTCACCCCCGTTTTTTATTCTAAATTCAATTAAAAGATAAATTAATGCCTTTTTTAAAAAAAGTTATTAAAACTATTTTTACTTTCTCATCTATACTCTTTATGTACTTTTGAAGTTTTCTACCATGAACATGTTAGTTTTATACTCAAAAACCATTAAGTGTTCTTTTTTTTTTTTTAATGAACTGAGAAAATGGTAAGAATAAACAGTAGGGGGCAACATAATATTGCTATTTTCAGTTTAGAAGCACAGTAGTAATACTTTGGAGCTATAACATCAAATTAGGAACTTTTGATTTTTCATTAAAGGTCTGGTAACAATTTTTCCCCCATTTCTAAATGTGGACTCTAGATGACCTCTTAAGCAGTTATTTGCTGCAACCGCCAGTCATCAGACATTTGCCTAAGTTGTTTTCCTCTTGGTAGCAAAGGTGATACTGTACACCTTTTATTGTACCTCCTGTCTCTTTCTCCCTTTATCCACTCTGGAGCCCAATGCCCATCATCCCAACCCCCACCAAAATACTTAAGTCAAAAGAAGACAAATTATCATGTTATCATAAATTACAGGTAAAACAGGATAAATACAATTTTACCTCAGCATTTATTTTTATATTTTTCACTGAATGCCACATAAAATCTAAGATCTCAGCTCTTAGAATACAAAAAGATAATTGCAAATTATATATTAGCAGAAACATGTGTAAATATATATAATTAGCATTTGGACATGACAGCAGGACATAATGCCCTGTTACTTATTGTACAGCTTTGTCAGTCAGGTCCATTATCTCAGTACTTTTGCCTACCCTGCTACTCTGAAAACTTAACCTAACGTTCAGGCCAAATTTTGTGATAAAAAGAAGCATTACTTAAAGGGAGTCAGTTCGTGTTTATTACAAAAAGAAGACATTCATTATAATGCCTCATTCTGTCTATACAAATTCCCTCCACATATTTGTTATATATGACTATTTTGCTTCTCTTTGCCCCTTTCATCAGAGGAGTTATCTGGAAATTTCCTTCATATTTAATATTTAAAACCAATTGAGTCAATTCGTACTGGGAGTCTTTTTCTAGCACCATTTTCAAGCAGGACAAAGATCTATCTGTCCCCAAGACGTTATGACAGATCACTAAAACATTCACAGATATAAATCCCAAACAGCCCTAAGCTCTTAAAACAGGTATGTCTGTCAATATACATATGAATATGAGACATGTGGGTATATGTATGTGTATAAGTATATATAAACACATACATACATATACATATGTGATAATTATGTGTACAGGGTAGGAGAGGTTGTTTTTAAAGGTTCTGGTTTCTGTGTTAAACAGACCAAGAAGTAGTGACAATAACTAAGAATCTGTCTGAAATAACTAGTTGGAGGGAAAATTTGAGGGTTCAGGTAGCAAGGAATTAGTGGTAAATGAGAAGGCTCCAAAAGAAACTTCCCAAAAGAACTGTTAGGAAAAGTCTGAGGAATCAACAGCTGATTTGAAATTGAAGCAAATGGGTATGTAATCAACAAGTCACAGGAAGAACTGGAGAACGACAATCTAACTTAAGAGTTCTCAGCCAATTTCTGGGATGAGAAAGGGAAAAAAGATATTCAGGCATTAGGACCAAGGACCAAAAATCACAACTCTGAACATGCAGTCCTAAAGGAGTCCTTAAACCTACATCTCTGAAAATTTCTCTCATTAATGAAGTATACTTTCATTCCTGAAAACAGAAAATCTTGTGGGAAGATGTAGTTACCTTCAACAGGAGATATATCCTCTGGGGCCAATGTCTTTGTCAGGATGCTATTTTCTTTTTTTTTAAACCTAGGGAAGATTTGCTTTTTAAAAAAATTTTATTCTATATTATAGTTAATCAGCAATGTTGTGTTAGTTTCAGGTGATCGGTTATACATATTACATTTGTTCTTTTCTTAAATTCTTTTCTCCGTTTAGGGCTTCCCTTGTGGCTCAGCTGGTAAAGAATCTGCCTGCAATGCAGGAGACCTGGGTTCAACCCCTGAGTTGGGAAGATCCCCTGGAGAAGGGAAAAGCTACCCACTCCACTATTCTGGCCTGGAGAACTCCATGGTCTCTATAGACCATGGGGTCACAAAGAGATGGACCCAACTGAGTGACTTTCACTTTCACTTTTCCCCATTTAGATATTATAGAATATTAAGCAAGAGTTTCCTGTGCTATACATAGGTCCTTGTTGATTATCTGTTTTAAATATAGCAGTGTGTACATATCAATCTCAAACTTCCAATCTATCTCTCACCTCCCCCACCCTTGCCCCAGATAACCATGTTTGTTCTCTAAGTCTATGAGTTTGTTTTATAAGTAAGTTCATTTGTATCATTTTTCTAGATTCTACATATAAGCAATATCATATGATATTTGTCCTTCTAGGATGTTATTTTCTGATTTGAGGGGAATACTATATTCTGTCATAGAAGAAAACAAATGAGATTGATGAAACACACTATGTTAAAATCAGATGTTAGAAATTTATGAGACATGTTATACAAAGTAAATACAGCATATTTGTGTGACTATAGCTAATACTGGACTTCCCAGGTGGCTCAGATGACAAAGAATCTGCCTGCAATGCGGGAGACATGGGTTCGATCCCTGGGTTGGGAAGATCCCCTGGAGGAAGACATGGCAACCCACTCCAGTATTCTTGCCTGGAGAATCCCCATGGACAGAGGAGCCTGACGGGTTACAGTCCATGGGGTCACAAAGAGTCGGACACGACTGAGCGACTGAGCGCAGCACAGCACACCTAATACTGATGAAGATACAAAAGGTAACCAAGGCCCTAAGTATTCATGGCACAGTGGGTATGCAGGAGGCTTAGGACATGCTCAGTATGTGTGAGGTCTTGATTCAGTGACCCACTGATGACACTTGTCCTCTTCCCAAGAAATACAACTGAATCCATGACTGCTCGGCAGTCTCAGAGGCACCTACAGCTGGGACCAGGGAAACCTGCCTCCTCCTTAGAGCAAGTGTGCCTCACTGGCCTCAGACACATTCTACTTGATTGAGTCCCCCAGTCTCAACTGTGGTCCTCTTCCTGGCTACACCATTAGGGGAAAGCTGGTGAGGAAGAGATAGAGTGAGGACATAGAACAGTACATAACTCAGGAATCGGGAACTGGAATCTGTGTGCCTGACCAGCATCCTTCACTAACAGTGTTAATCTCTCCCATCACTCTCTCCTTGTTCCTCACTGTGTACGTTAAGTTGATTCAGTAAACCATGTGATTTAAGCATCATTTTTTGGTGTGTAATCCTTTGTGTTCCATGACCTCTGGAATGACTTGCCTGGTAGTGTATTTGGAGGCTACCATTTTATCAAGGTAGCTTTCCACAAGGCACATGGACACAGAGACTTAGAAGACTTCTGGTCTTCTCGTTTTGACTAGGCACAGCAACCCACTATCTACATGAACTCATTTAAGTTCCAAACCTCTCCTCATAGCTCACTATTCTCTATCTGCTACAAGCCTAACTTGTCTCTAAAGGACCAAAAACATAATACATTTGGATTAACTAACCTAAGTACTGAAGCTGCAACAACAATGTTGTATATTTCTCTTTATTGCCTCTACTAAATGTCAGTCAAACTTCAGCAAATAATCTTGATAAAATAGTGCTAAAGTCTGGTTTGCAGCCACATAATAAAAAGATGTAAGTTCATGGGAAATAGAGAACATTATTAGCTATATAAAATAGGTAATAAATTATGCATGACTGATTACAGTTTTTCTTTTTAAAATTAATGACAGTAAATCAAAACAGGTACTTATTGAGAATCACTCCCCAAACCCAAGAGTTGTTTAGATAAAAGGTCCAGCTTGGTGACAATGTTTCAACTAAAACTATAACTACAAACTGGATGTTTTCTATAAATTTACATCATCATAAATGGAGTCAAGTGTTCTGCACAATATTATGAAGAGTACATGCCAACTGTTGTCTCTTAGATGAAACTAAGAAAGTGGGTAAAAAGCAACAGATAGCAAAAATAAGCTATTAGAGTTTCCTTGATGGTCCAGTGGTTAAGAATCTGTCCTGCAATGCAGGGGACACCAGTTCGATCCCTGGTCCAGGAAGATCCCACATGCTGCGGAGCAACTAAACCTGTGTACCGAGCCTGCATTCTGGAGGCCGTGAGCCACAACTACTGAGCCCACATGCAGCAACCACTGAAGCCTGCAAGCCCTAGCGCCTGCGCTCTGCAACCAAAGAAGCCGCCGCAATAAGAAGCCTGCACACCACAACTAGAGAGTAGCCCCCACTTTCCGCAACTAGAGAAAGCTTGGATGCAGCAATGATAACCCAGCACAGCTATGAAAATAAAAAATAAATTTTAAAGAGCTATCAGAAACTATTTAAATTGTAAAAAAAAAAAAAAAAAAAAAGGCTTTAAATGCTTTTTTATCACTTCTGAAAGTAAAATAGAGAACAGTTTCAATGCTTATTTAATTAAACACAACTAGAAATAGAGCTCATTTCAGTATTACAATTGTTTAATCTCCCTCTGGGCTTTCCAGGTGCTGCTGGTGATAAAGAATCCGCCTGCCAGTGCAGGAGACATGGGTTCGATCCCTGGGTCGGGAAGATCCCCTGGAAGAGGGCATGGCAACCCACTCCAGTATTCGTGCCTGGAGAATCCCATGGACAGAGGAGCCTGGCAGGCTACATTCCATGGGGTCACAAACAGCCAGGCACAGCTGAATGACTGAGCATGCATGCCCACAACCTCCTAAGACAGGTTATGTCAATTCCCTAAACTCAACTTTGCTCCACTCTCACACTTCCCCATCCCTCTCCATCAAAAATGTTTAATGAATTAGTAACCTTGACACTGTGAGAAATTTTTTTTCTTATTTGGAATATTTTCAGAGTATCATAAAAACCACCAACCATAATATAGTCAATTTCTATATCTTTTATATGAAAATCAGCATCGTTACTTCATAGTTGTGTTTTTACACAAAATTCTATATGTACACAACATGCCTATGTGTAGATGTTACTGGGTTTTGTTTCTCTTCCCTTCCTGACCTCTGTCTTGTACAGAGGTCAGCTTCAGTCCTTCCAGCTTCCAGAGCATCGCCTTGTAAGACTACTGCTCTTCCAGACCCATGTCTCACTTCCGATACCATTAGGGATACTAGAGTAGACGTCTGTGGCACACCCTGCCCTTCCTCGTGGACCCTGGGATTGTTCTAGGGATGGGCACTGATCCCAGCCTGGCCATTTAGCAATTTTTTTTCCCCTTCATTTCAAACTTGAATTAAGAGTGGTAGTCCCTTCCTAATGGTGGAGATAGTAAAATGCTATATTTCCTGACATATGAAGAAAGCCAGTCTGGTTTTTTCACATCTCACAGCTTAATATTTATTTTACCATTTATGAAAATCCAAAAGAACAGCCTAGCAGAGTTGCCCCACCACATGCAGGTGACCTTCTCTTTACTCATTCTGTCTCAATTGTGGATTTCTCAACAGCTGACCCAAAGTTCAGAAGACAGTGAGGCATAACCAGTTTCCGTCAAATATATATACATATTTGTATAAAAATACAACTCTGAAATGATGCTGCTTTTTACATAAACTGTATGGAATCAACCTTATTCTATAAACTCTCCCGGTATAAGCAGTTGGTCAGTTCTTCATCCCACTGCACTATGGCATAAGGGACAGAAGTTGTAGTTATTTATTTCCTGAGCCAGGACACAATGCTTACACACACTGCACATCCAGAATTGATATTCAGTAATTGGGCTTCCTGTGGCAACACACGTTGGCAGTTTCCCTTCCCCTCTGTAAAAATAAGAGGAGAAAGAATTACACTTTAAAATGTCTGATCACTTAAAACCTTATTTATTACACTAAAAAAAAAAGAAAACCTGAAGAATGGAAAACATTTCAAGGTAAATTTCAAATAAAAACTTTTCTTGCAATGAGAAATCATTAATATACTATTAAGACTAAAGGAAATAGGCTTTGAGTATAATGTTAAGGTGGCTTGTTGTTTAGTTGCTCAGTGGTGTCAGAATCTTTGTGACCCCATGATCTGTAGTCCACCAGGTTCCTCTGTTCGTAGGATTTTCCAAGCAAGAATACTAGAATGGGTTGCCATTTCTTTTCTCCAGGGTATCTTCCCAGCCCAGGAATGAACCCCCATTTCCTGCACTGCAGGTGGATTCTTTATTGCTGAGCCACCAGGGAGTTAAGGTATGAGACTTTAAAATTTAGTGATTTCATAATTATACTATACTATTTAGATATAAAAATATATATAAAAATGACATCTACTAATTACAATTGGCCCTACCCTTCAAGAAAGCCGTCCAATTCGGATTTTCTGTTATCTTTCGGAGTATGTTTGGTGAAGATTTCTAGAGCAAGATCTTCATATTGCTGCTTCTGTTCCAAACTGAGGGTCTCTAAAGATTCGAGTTTAATAAAAGCTTTTGAACAAGTACCAAAAGCTCTACTGGCACATGCACAGAGTGCTAACAGAGAGTAGATCTCAACTGCAGGGATGATGTCTTCATAGTCTCTCAGGTGAAGAGCTAGGAAAGAGAAGGCAGTTTGGATTGTGTAAAGCAATCACGCCATCATGAACATGCATGGGGAATAATGTTAGGCTGGCTCAGCTTAACCTACATGAATGTTAGCAAAGTTAATGAAAACAATGGTAGGTGATCAGAGAACTAGTAGAGGAAGTAGACTACATGACCACCAAATTCTGTAACACCAGCCAACAGCTCAGGGCCTATAAAAATTACCACCACCAAATGATGCACATGGCTGCACCACTTAGAAATATACCAAAAATTATTGGTGTCAAAATACACTGCAGATATAAATATATATAAACATATTATTATTGTATAATTATAATTTTTATATGTTTTATATTTATAAAACTTTATATGTTCCATATAAATATGTTAGGAATTTCTGTGGATTCTCAAAACAATATCATGTTTCTTTTTGCTTAAAAAAAAAAGCAAAGTATGAAATCGTATGTTTTCTCTTTGTGTTTCTTTGAACAGATTACTGCTTTTCAGTCTGTCTTATTGAAAAAATAGAACTTTGAGAAAAAAGGAAGTGAAACTGAGTCTATAATTTATCAGCTCAGATAATTTATTTTGATTACCACATCTTATCTTCACAGGCTGCAGGGCATGGCCAAAAGAGAAAAAAGTGTTACTGAAGTTAATATAAGAGTAACTTGAAGGAGTTTGCCCTTCGTATTCAATTTATGACTTTTTAGACATGTTGCATATATGAGTTACTACACCCACCTGTCTTCAGTGCAGTGTCAACATAGCCCGCATAGAGCTGTCTTTGCGCCAGTATAAAGAAGTGATAAGCCTCAGCCCCTCTCCAAGCATTATCAGTGAAACGACTATTTGTCGACAGAACGTCTTCTTCCAGCAAACCAGCCAAAGCAGAAGTGGCCTACAAATAAAGCAGACCCACATCTGCTGTCAGCACAAACCTAACAACAGTCCTTCCAATAGAGATGATTTCTGAAACATACATTAAAATATCTAGGGAAGGAGACTTCCCTGGTGGTCCAGGGGAAAACAGTCCGTGTTCCCAATGCAGGGGGCCCAGGTTTGATCCCTGATAGAGGAACTAAGATCTCGCATACCACAACTAAGTCCACAGTCCTAACTACTGAGCTGTGCACTGCACCACAATGAGGACCCAGCACAGCCAAAATAAATAATAATAATAAATTAGCATATTTCATCATTACAGAACTGTCACCACAGACTTCTCCATTACAATTCATACTTTATTAAACTGACATGATCAAATTTTTTCTTCAGTTTTACTGAGGTATAATCAACAAATCAAATTGTAAGAAATTTAAAGTGTAGATTATGGTGATTTTATATACGGATATATTGTGAAAGGATTCTCCTCCCCAAGGAATAATCAAATTTTTAAATAGAATTGATTAAGCTTTATGTTAATACAACGCTCACTTACAATTTAAAAATTACACATATTTCTATGGAAGCTTTTAAAACTCACTGATTAAAAAGGATTTACCAAGAAAGGAATTAAGCAAAGATTACAGATTAGTAAAAAAAATAATAATTTTCAATATTTCCAAATTGAGATGTCTAAATGTGAGTACTAATTCCAAATCATTTATTCTTTTTCCTAATATCATTTAAGAAAATAAATGCAAACAAATAAGTACATTAAATGGTCTATCCATAAAGAGAAGTTTGATCATTTTGGTTTTTTTTTCCCTTAAATGCTTCACATGACTTAACATTACTTAATGTTCCACCTTACCTCTGAGCTCTTTCCTTTAACTTTGCCTCGTTGGGCATTTTTCATTTGTTCGTGGTACTGCTCTATAAGTAAAGCTGACAGCACATAGAGCTTCTTCACACGTAAAGGTTTAGTTCTTTTCTTTGCCTCTTCATCTGCAATCTTTAAATATTTAAAGAGTTGGGGGAAGACATTTCTTAATCTATGTTTGTACAAATGTTCTCATTTCTGAAACCTGATTCTCTAAAATGAGGAGGAAAGTCAGTAGGGTGGAATATAAGTACCATACGTTTATGACAAATATTTTAAAACACATTTTCTTTTCCTTAGTACTGATAAGTAATTAGTTATTTCCTTAGTATTTAGCCATTGGAATTAGAATGCAAAACAATTTTAGAAAATAACAGATGTTGATAAATAATTCAGTGAAGAAAGCTTTCATTGAAAGGCTAGTATTTTATATAACAGATTTTTAAAATAATTTTCAAGTACCTAGAGATAAGATGGCTTTACCATGGTACATCTCCAGAAATTTAAATCTGTTTAAATGATTCAAAGGAAATTTTTCCTTTGTCATTAAATCAAATGGTAAAAGAGTAGAACAGAATGTAAAATTTGCTTACGTTAATTCCGTACTAGTTATGTTCCCTCCAAATGCCTACTATGAAACGTGTAACATCTTTAAAACTTGCACACTTAAAAGGACTTGAAAATTTATTAACAGGATTTAATTTCCAGTTACAGGAACTTGTACTTTATAGTAATTGAAAATTCTCTAATTGTTAACTTCAGTATTAAGTAAATATACAGTTTTTTTAGGAATCAGTAAGAGTACATCATGAGAAAAGCTGGGCTGGAAGAAGCACAAGTCGGAATCAAGATTGCCGGGAGAAATATCAATAACCTCAGATATGCAGATGACACCACCCTTATGGCAGAAAGTAAAGAGGAACTAAAAAGCCTCTTGATGAAAATGAAAGAGGAAAGTGAAAAAGCTGGCTTAAAGCTTAGCATTCAGAAAACTAAGATCATGGCATCTGGTCCCATCACTTCATGGCAAATATATGGGAAAACAGTGTCAGACTTTATTTTTGGGGGCTCCAAAATCACTGCAGATGGTGACTGCAGTCATGAAACTAAAAGACACTTACTGCTTGGAAGGAAAGTTATGACCAACCTAGATAGCATATTAAAAAGCAGAGACATTACTTTGCCAACAAAGGTCAAGGCTATGGTCTTTCCAGTGGTCATGTATGGATGTGAGAGTTGGACTGTGAAGAAAGCTGAGTGCTGAAAAATTGATGCTTTTGAACTGTGGTGTTGGAGAAGACTCTTGAGAGTCCCTTGGACGCCAAGGAAATCAAACCAGTCCATCCTAAAGGAGATCAGTCCTGGGTTTTCACTGGAAGGACTGATGCTGAAGCTGAAACTCCAATACTTTGGCCCCCTGATGAGAAGAGCTGACTCATTGGAAAAGACCCTGATGCTGGGAGGGATTGGGGGCAGGAGGAGAAGGGGACGACAGAGGATGAGATGGCTGGATGGCATCACCGACTCGATGGACATGAGTTTGAGTAAACTCTGGGGGCTGGTGATGGACAGGGAGGCCTGGTGTGCTGCGATTCATGGGGTCGCAAAGAGTCGGACACGACTGAGCGACTGAACTGAACTGACTGAAGGTGCTAAAATTAATAAACAGCCTTTTTAGTAAACGGTAATACTACTAAGATAACACATAGTTATACTATGATAGTAACAAAATGAGAGGGATTTTGCTATAACAAATATTTGTTTCCAAAGAATGGAAAATGTATTCTTTAGTATATAAGAAAACATTGGTAACTAAAACAAATCAAATACTCACCAAGATTATTACATTACCTTAAACATCAGCTTGGCAGCATCATAAAAGTAATTGGCTTTCCGATAGAGTTCTATGGCATCAAGAATTTTATTCTTTTCCAATAAATGAGATGCATACTTTGCTAACAGGGAACCAATTTCTTTCATATTATGACTTTTAGCCAATTCAACAGCTTTGTTCCACTTGGGAAAAATATATACAACATACAATTACCCAAGCATTTACAGTCAGATACGTCTAAAAATACATACAATAAAGCTTTAAGTTTATAATAATAAATAACACTATATAAAAATTAAAAACTGGTATATAAATTTTTTAAATCAGAGGAATTATAGATTTAGAAGTCAAACATGTCAAAATAATCAAATGATCTAAGACTGATGTGTTTAAGGAGAACATCTGAAAAAGAAAGCATCACAGTTTATAGTCATATTAATCTTATAATTCTAATTTTGCACGAACTATGAGGGAGAAAAAGATACATTTGTTTATAGTAAAAAATAATGGAATTTCAGTTAAGAAAAGTCCTATCAGATAACATTTATTTTTATAAAGCAAATGGAACTTTATAAAATACTTCAAAAAATTCTTAAAAGAATACATTGGTAGTGAACAATTTCAACAATTCTGCATTTTCATTTTAGTTAATTCCAGCTCTTGAAAATATCAAATATATGTTTTCTATAAGGAAAAGAAAATAGATTTGCCAAAATAAATATTGATAAAGTAACTCAATTCCTTCCTCCTGCAATGACCATTAACTGGTCCTTCTTTGGAAACAAAACACAACCCTAATAAAATGCAAAAAATTATGAAATGACTTCCAGACAAAAACTTGCCAGACTAAAAGCACAGGTTTTTTTCAGGATCTCATACTGAGTTAGTTATGAAGGGGTCACCCTTAATGGAGGTAAGTGCAAATTCTGACGTTTTCTCAGTCCTCAACCAAGTAAACAAATATCTGGCTCCTTTCACAAAATCTGTCTCAAGCTTTCCAACCCTTGTCCTGGCAACAGTCTTTATAGCATCACTCTGGTGACTTTCAGCTCCTTACTTGGTTGAGATGTACACAGGTATCCACTGCTGCCTTCGGCTGATTACATTTCAAAAATGCAGTCACTGCTTGTTCACACATTCCAACTCTCACAAACATCTGTGCTATTTCCTGTGGACAAAACATTACCATCGGATTTCACAGAACAAGGAAATCACTTACATTTTAACTTATAAAACTCCATAGGAATATTACAATTACTGGTAGCAACAGTAACTTTTCTTTTAAATGGACATAGGGGCAGAGGCTACAAACCAAAAAGGATAACTAAGGCATCTGCTCAGAAAGATCCCCTGGAGAAGGAAATGACAACCCACTCTAGTACTCTTGCCTGGGAAATCCCATGGACAGAGGAGCTTGGAGGGCTGCAGTCCACGGGGTCGCAGAGAGTAGAACACAACTTAGTGACTGTACAGCAAGCAGCAGAGAATATTCGTTTTAACCGGACACAGAGGCAGAGGCCCCAAACTAGAAAGGATGCTAAGGCATCACCTTTTATAAAATCTGTGCTTCACTGGCTCACCGCCCAGATCTGATTTTCAACCAGGTTCTGAAGATACTGAACTCTTGTCTTCTTTCACTTCAGTAGTGACTTTACAGAAATGCCAGGCCCCAAAACAAACCCCAAGCTAGTGGGTAAAAACTACCTTTAAAGGATTGACGTGACATTCAGTGTTAATCATTATCTAGAGGCTTAAGGGAAATCTCACACTCACAGGGCTCTCAAATACCTCTATTAAGCAATGTCCCAGACAAGTTGGCTATTCATCAGTTCAGGAAACTAGGCCAAAAATGGAAGAGGGGAACCACAATAAAAAAATCCCATTGGGCTGTACTAGCCAATTTTCAGACCGTTTTTTTTTTTTTTTCCTTTCTTAATATCTAAATGGTCAGAGTTTTTCTCTCCCCATTAAGAAGGCAATAGCAGCCCACTCCAGTACTCTTGCCTGGAAAATCCCATGGACCGAGGAGCCTGGTAGGCTGCAGTCCATGGGGTCACGAAGAGTCAGACACGACTGAGCAACTTCACTTTCACTTTTCACTTTCATGCATTGGAGAAGGAAATGGCATCCCACTCCAATGTTCTTGCCTAGAGAATCCCAGGGACAACGGAGCCTGGCAGGCTGCCGTCTATGGGGTCACACAGAATCGGACACGACTGACGCAACTTAGCAGCAGCAGCGGCAGCATTAATTATGCAACAATTAATTTAAAGAGCCCAAAGAAGAAAATTTAGAACAAAGTTACAGAGAACTCTGCCTTTAGTTTCACTCTTTTTTTAAACGTTAAATCCTTTGTTGTTAATATAGCCTACTAAAGTCGAGCTATCTTTTTAAACTTTTCTTATAGTAAATTTCAAACATACACACACACGCACTACTCCCCATACCCGCCTCAAATCACTCTGAAGAGAGTCTCTGACAGCCTATTAATTCATCTGGAAACATTTCATGTGTTCAGCTAATTTTTAAAGCAATGTTATAAAACTGGCAAGCCCCACACAAGACTGTAATCATGTTAAAATAGTAGGAATATGATTGATTTTTTTCCTTCTCCATTTTGAAGCATTCTGTAATACTGAAAATTGTTTTAATATCTAAAGCATCATTCCACGTCTTAGAAACTGTGAAGTTATAATTATTAGTTTTCCATATTGCAAAGTACATTTCCTCACTATAACAGAAAAGTTTTATAAAGTAACCTAACAACTCCCAAAACTGAAATGTATAATATCCTACTGGAAGCAACATGTGGTTTTCTGGAAGTGAATTGGCAAGATTCTCCAATCCCACATAATCTTCTAACATATAATAACATTCAGCTAAGCGTTCCTGGTTCCGGCCTTGTACATAATATTGTATAGCATTCAACCTACAGAAAGAAAAGAAAAACTTTTAAACTAATGTGAATCTCCTGATAAATAAGCACTTTCACCAAAAAAGTTCTTTCATTAGAATGGCGGCACTAGTATAATATTACTCTAATCATCATCTTTAGTTATAAAATATCTTTGAAGCACATAAATTGAAAAACCAAAAAAAGACTGCATAGCATATTTTAGTTACAATATTCTTTGAATATTCTTAAGAAATACTGCTTTACTCTGATACACAGTTGTATTTCCAAACACTGACATAAATAAGTAAGCATACTGATTAAAATGACAGCTTCAGAATAAACACCAATGATTTCTGAAAATCAGCTATTATAATAAAACAAGCAAACAAACAGCAGAAAGCCACCTGGTGCTAACGAATACGTCTTCTGAATTTTGAAACTCCCAAGTCTTATAATGCTCACCTGACAACTGGAAGGATCCCTTGCTCCTCCATGGTAACTAGGGCTATGTGAATTCTGGGACCTGGAAGGATGGTCTTCATTTCCCTGGCATTATTTCATAAGGAAGTACTCTACACAGGCAGCTACAATTTCAAGTGTGGAATGAATGGATGGGGGGCTCCAGATAGGTGACCTACCTCTTTTGTCGATCAGCAAAGTAGTCTCCGATGGCATTGTGGGCTTGCTCAAGGAGACTGTCATCTGCGTCACCTGATCCAGTTTTCAGAAGCTGGAGTACTCTAAACCAATCTCCCAACTTCAGCCGGAGGCCAATAGCCAGATCTCTACAAAAAAAAAAGATATTTATTCATTCAACAAGCATTTAGCAAGTGCCTGCTATGTGCTAGGTTCAATTCTCAGATACTGAGAATACACAGCAATGAAGAGACAGATAAGGTAACTCTCTAAACATTTTAGAAATTTAGCCTGACCAAGGAAGAGGCAATGGGGAGAACCTGCAACAGGAAAAAAGAAACACTTTTCTGCCTCTTATTCTCCTAGGCTTTCAATTTACTTGGCAAAATAATCCCTTAAATAATAATCATTTCTTTTCATCAGTTTCTTAGACATGATCAGGCTTATTTCATGTTTACATGTTTGGTTTTATATTTCTTTTCAAAGCTTGAGTTGTAATAGCAATCTCCTGATAGTACATATAATAAAAACTAGATATAATGTTCACAGCTGAAATGAAGTTCATACAGTCATTTATATAAAGAAAATTGAAATATAAAGAATAAAACTCAACCCCTAAATACCTTGGAATTTCATTTCATGCTCCTTGACAACAGAAAATTAAATAATGACCTAAACCAAAACAGAGAACCTAAATAATGAGTGGTACAATAAATGATAAAGCCCCTAGTCTCTGTAGTTCCATGGGTTTTTTCCCTACTAAATGAAAAAAATCTCCCATGGCCAGTCATTAACATTACGTCAAGACAGAGAAGAAAGTTGCCCCTGAATTACAAAGCATAAATTAAGGTCATGTTGAATGTCTGGGTTGGAATCCAAACTGAAGTTATTTTTTTTTAAAGAAATGGTGTGATGTATTTAGTCTATTTTACAATCATTTGTTTAAAAAAAAAATGCAGATTCTGGGAGCAGTCCAGATGCCTGCACCTTCAGCACTTACCTTCTGTCCATATCCAGATACATCCTTTCCGCCTCCTCGAACCGGCCGAAGTAGGCAGCCACCTCTGCCTGCTTCATGGGCTCGCTCTGCAGGTTGCCCAGGCGCTTCACAAACTTAATGCCCTGGTAATCTTTGCAACGCACAAATGCTTGCTCTGCAGTGTGCAAATCCAGTTTCTGAAGAGCTGCTTCAGCTAGCAGGCGCCTATATTAAAAAGAGAAACAGTAAAAGCCTATGGTGAACTATAGATAAACCAGTCTTGAATCAGAATTCAATTACTATACCTATTGCTTCTAGTGAAACAGTGGGAAGTGATTATTTTAACAAATTTATAAACGTTTTCCTTTTTTTTTTTTGTTGCACTGGGCTGCACGCAAAACTCCCCTGACCAAGAATCAAACCCATGGCCCTTGCAGTGGAAGTGTGAAGTCTTAACCACTGGACCACCAGGGAAGTCCTAACATTATGCTTATGTTGAATAGTTCCACCTCTAAATTTCTGTATTTTAAAAAGAAGAGCAAGAATGAAAGTTATTCCCACCAGAGGTCTAGTATCAGAGTAGTGGACAATGGCTGAGATTTTACACTTGATACTCCATGAGGTTTCATTTATTTATTTTTAAATACCAAAGTCGGGGGTGTGGATTATCCTCGATGAACTGAGAAGCATTCTCTATTCCAACCTTCTCGATCACTGCTCGACTATCTCGCAGGGACCTGATCTCAAAGTTAATGATATAATCCTTGTTTGGATATTCTGGATTCTAAAAGTAAAGATGAAAAGAGAGAAATTCAAATAGTTGCCTTTAGAGTATGTATTTCTTTCTTACAGTCTAAAAACAAAAAAAAGCAAACGAACAACTGCATCATATTATGAGCAAAACTGGGAAGAAAAATTCCCATGTGTGGGTCTTTTGAATTTTCTGGAAAATGCCCATAATCCAGCACTACAGTTACACACACCAACTCTGAAGCTAGAGAGCCTGGAGTCAAATCATGCTTGTGCCTACTGCTAACTGAGTATCACTGGCAAGCCAGCTGACTTCTCCAGGCCTCAAATTCTTCATCTAAAAAAAATGGGATGGTAATCAAATTTATCTTCTAGCATTGTGAGGATTAAATGAGATAATACCATATCGAACACTGAGCACAATGCCCGGCTGTGTTATTCACCTTATTCAGTCTCAGAACCAACCTGACACTCACTTGTTTCAGACCTTTGAAGAAATACACCTGTTGACTGAACCACAGCACCCTTAACCCTCTTCTACTTGCTGAATTTCTTGACCACCTCCCCAACTTCTCTACTGGAGGCCAGGAACTGTCTTTACTTGTTCCCAAACAATATTTGCTGAATCCATGAACAGATGAACTTTAGGTAAATAATTTTATCCACCAAGAACCTTCCTGATCTAAATATCTATCAAGTACAGTTGTAACGACAAATAAACACCTCATACAAAGGTGTTGCTGCTGCTGCTAAGTCGCTTCAGTCGTGTCCGACTCTGTGCGACCCCATAGACGGCAGCCCACCAGGCTCCCCCGTCCCTGGGATTCTCCAGGCAAGAACACTGGAGAGGGTTGCCATTTCCTTCTCCAATGCATGAAAGTGAGAAGTGAAAGTGAAGTCGCTCAGTGATGTCCGACTCTTAGCGACCCCATGGACTGCAGCCTACCAGGCTCCTCCGTCCATGCGATTTTCCAGGCAAGAGTACTGGAGTGGGGTGCCATTGCCTTCTCCAACAAAGGTGTTAATGCATGTTAATTCCTTACCTTTTTCTTCTGCACTCCTTCCTCCAAGAAACTTCTCATGTTATTTCTTTTTCCTATCTTATTGACATACAATTGGCCTATAACATTCTATTATTTTTAGGTGTACAACACTCATGTTATTTCTTAAAATTGTATGCTTGAAGGAATCCACAGTTCAGATAAATATTTCCTGGGTCAACGAGGCCTCAGAGGGAACTA